>NC_045556.1:17880068-17967568 GCF_009769535.1 Thamnophis elegans | reverse complement strand
CACAAGTGGGTCGTTTCTGCAGAGGTTGGTGCTTCCCCTTGGGGCAAGTCCTTTAGAAATCAATCCTGTATGAATATGATGTCAGCTCATGCACCTGAATTCTCTGAACCTATTCTGAATTTTCTGGATTTTCACAATAGGCTGAACTATAAACTAATCAACATATTACATTCTCACAACACATTACACTATAGAAAACTAACCAAACTTAACCACTAGCCAAACTTCACATTGTACAGATTCAGATACTAAGTCTATAACTATCTATACCTTTCCCTGGTCAGATCTATAGGAACTTGATTTCAACAGGAGTATATCATCAATATTTCCAGAACAGCATCACTGCTCTTAGTTTTCAGGGGTGACCTCCCTCTTAACATCACTTGCTGGAGAATAAGAGTGAGATGTTTCTGCATTGAAGTCCTCCTTGTGGACTTCTGTAAGCCATCTCTTTGGCTTCTAGGACAACAGAACGGTGGACCGCAGAGATCTTTGATCCAGCAGATGTTCCTCTTATGTTTGTAGAGAGGCTAGATCCATGATGGCAAACCTGTGCCAAGCATGCCAGAGCCGTTGCCCCAGCCCAGCTCCACCCACATGCGTGCGCGCCTCCTGCCGGCCAACTGGTCTTCGGGTCTCTGCCGTGGATGCATGGGGGGGATGGATGCGGGGGGATGCTCGTTCACATGCACGGGTGAGCAGGGTGGATGTGTGTGTGGGATGCTTGCATTGCATTTTGTGGCTTCACACGGCGCCCCTGAACCCCAGGTTTGGGCATGGAAAGCCTCCTGTACCAACCTGGAAGCAAAAATGGGTGGGGGGTGCATGCATGGAGATGAAGGAACAGGGATGGTCATGCATACATATACAGGGTGGGGCACGTATGGGGAGTCATGCACACATGCATGGTGGGGCAGGGTCCTTGTGCACACATTGCATTACGAGTACTGGTGCGCTGGCGCATTGGCACGCACATGCTTTTGGCGCGCGATGACCAAAAGTTTAGCCATCACTGGTCTAGATGTCTCAGAGAATATTACCGATATAAAAAAAATATCTCCTTCTGTCTTCACAGGCTTCATCCCACCTCCCCTGATCTTTGGAGCAGGAATTGATTCCACCTGCCTTTTCTGGAGCACCTTCTGTGGCGAACAAGGAGCATGTGCCCTCTATGACAACGTTGTCTATAGGTACCTGTATGTGAGCATCGCTATTACCCTGAAGTCACTGGCGTTCCTCCTTTACACCACAACCTGGCAGTGCCTGAGGAAAAACTATAAGAAATACATCAAGAACCATGAAGGCGGGCTCAGCACCACTGAGTTCTTTGCCTCCACAGTAACCCTGGACAACCTTGGACGAGACCCCCTTGGCCAGAATCCCTCTCACAGGACAAAATTTATCTACAACCTTGAAGACCACGAGTGGTGTGAAAACATGGAGTCTGTTTTATAGTGGTTGGAAAGGTGGATGGTTAACCCAAAGGTCCTTTTGGAAGGAAGATCTTTTATGAAACGTGTAATATATCCATACGAAGATGTTTCGGGAAGTCTACGCAAAACCGAGTCCACCGCTCTCTCAATATCTTATCATGACGTTCCAGGAGTTTCTCCGGAGGAAGAAGACAATTCGTCCTTGGCTCCAAAGCAGATGAACCAAGGCAAGGGGAGAAAGTGTAAAGACCAATCTGGAATGAGAAATGGGGATACCATAAGTGCATCAAATGCCTTGACTGGAGACGTAACAGATGGGCAAAGCTGCCAGCGTTTTGGGGACCTGGTCTTTCATTGGAAAACAGAGCAGATGTCTTGTCCTTGGGTGGAAAGACAAATTCCATGAAAGACAATTCCCAGCCAGGGGGGTGGGGGAAGAGCAGAAGCAAGCCACAGCTGTTTCCAAAAATAAGTGCTATGCGAAACTGAAGCATCGTTGGAGTAATCTTTGCAATACAAGCTTAAAAGACGACCACAAGGGTGCTATGCAGTTCCTTTTCACGCTCTCCATCTCTTGCTCTCTTATACCACCGGAAGCCCTGCTAGAACGGCTTCACCTTTATGGTCTCCAGCTGCAAGTCCATAAGACCAACCTCAACAGCTCTTGAAATGGGCAAACCAATAGACGTGTCCGGTACAAGCCATGATGATGTCAAGTTGCCGAATAAGAGCTACACCCCGAATAGGAGTTTAGATGCTAAATTAAGAGTTAGATAGGCTGCATCCTTTGTGCACATCCCTGTTCGGATGCCATCGTGACTTGTACCCAACACATTCGGCGCAACCGCAACATTACAGTTCTTAAGACACCAGCATTGCTTTTCTTAAACTATTTGGGAGTGTGGGGGGGTCTAGTTCCATTTTGGTATGGGAGTCGGGGCGTTGTGCGTGTGTGTTTGTGTGTATGTGTGCAGTTGTGAAGGACAGAGGCCAGGATGACTCTTGCCGAAGAGTCTGTAACTTTTTCAACTTTTAGCAGGGTTGAAGTGGCGCGTGGGTCATCATGGCCAATGTTGCCATTGAAAATGGGGCAGAGGAGTTCTGGTTGAGCCATCACTGCCTTTTGAACATCTGTACATTTTTCTAGTTTTGTGTCGGCACTGGACAAAGGAAAGATTTCAGCAGGGTTTCCATTTGAATCAGAATATTGCTACCACAGAGAGGAAGAGAAACTATCCACTTTATTCCCTAAGCTGCTCAGTTTCCCCCAGTTAAGAAATGGTTGCAAAACTTTAGACTTTCCTCCAATGGAAGCTTCGGCGTGTTTTTGACATTAGGAAAAAAAATGAATAAGTTGATAAATATATGTGCCTTGGGGGGGGGGGGCGGGGAGAATAAGTTTGCTTTACAAGAATCAGATGGAGAGAAAGTAGCCCAATTTATCACAGGAAAGAATTGTAGGGTATGCTTTGTAAAACTGGAGGAAAATCTCAGAAAGATTCCATTAACAGAATAACAGAGTTGGAAGGGACCTTGGAGGTCTTCTAGTCCAACCCTCTGCTAAGACAGGAGACCCTATTTGTAAGTGGCAAAACAGAAAATCCAGAAAATTTGGAATGAAATCTTTGCTTTTCACATGCCACTCACTAAAGTCCCTAAGTGCACAGATTGTCTCTTAAAACTTTTATATAGCACTTTCCTTCAGTGGCTAAGAGGCTGAATTTGTCGGTTAGAAAGGTTGGCAGTTCAGCGGTTTGAATCCCTAGCGCCACATAACAGAGTGAGCTCCCGTTACTTGTCCCAGCTTCTGCCAACCTAGCAGTTCGAAAGCATGTAAAAATGCAAGTAGAAAAATAGGGACCACCTTTGGTGGGAAGGGAACAGCGTTCCGTGTGCCTTCGGCATTAAGTCATGCCAGCCACATGACCACGGAGAGGTCTTCGGACAGTGCTGGCTCTTCGGCTTTGAAACGGAGGTGAGCACTGCCCCCTAGAGTCAGTAATGACTAGCACATATGTCCAAGGGGAACCTTTACCTTTGGCTAAAAGGAGAGAGAATTTCCTGAGATGGTTGACTGTCCCTTGCTGTCATAATCGCCCAGAATGCCCTTGGGGGGAGGGGGTCTGCAGAACAGAGAAGGCATTCTGGGGAAAATAACAACAGCCTGCTGGCTCCCTCAAGATGGGGTGCAGGGAGCATGCTTTCCAACGAAGAAAAGGCAAACTTTTTATATGTCCTATTTATTGTGGCATGCCTCCCAGATGGGCTGCACATCTTTTAAAAAATCCACATTGCATGCAAAGGACCGGTGGCGTTTTCTATAGAATATACTTCTTCGCCCACATATCTGTATTTAGCCATGATCATGAGTGGTAGATCCCTATTCTGGGCTAACCCTTCCCCTGCTGGGACCAGATCTTCAATGTATCCCCTCTAGTGGTGGGTTTCAATTTATTTTACTACCGGTTTCCTCGTCCAGGCTGGTGGGCGGAGCCTCTCACCTCAACCACTATCGGTTCACCCAATCTGGGCCGAACCGGCAGAAACCCACTTCTGGCCCCCTCATTCCCTTCCCCAGATCCTGAAGCTTCCAAGAAAACAAGAGAGTCCAGTTGCTCTTGAAAAAGCACTTTGGGGACCAGATTCTGAATATTTTCTACTTCTCCCCACTTTGATTGACAGCAAAGGCGTGTTCAACACATATATAGGAGGATTCAGAGATTTATAGTATATTATGCAGTATATTTATAATATATTCCGCTGGGAGAGGCATATATCTCGAAGGACCCAAATCAGCTTTGTGCCTTCCCCCCACTTCTATTGCTCTTGATTTAATATTTTCTCTTCTTGGATGTTGAAATTAATTTATTTTGTTTGTGCTGAAAAAGAAACACCACGAAGCGAGGGAAGAATTTACAGATGTTTGCCCTTTTGAAATTGATTTTCGGATGCTGAGTTGGGGTTGTGAATCTTCGCTGAATGGGGTGGTGGGAGCAAAATGTATTTCAGTTTCAACCGTGATCTTTGAATGGAAGTGTCCACAGTGACTGTGTCCAGACAGTTCTTCAACCTTATTCTGTCTTGGCTAATGTTGACAGATGACAATGAAGAACTACAGATGGCTCCAGCTGAGGTTTGTTTACCATCATAGCCAAACCAGAATCCTTGGCTTGTTTCTAAGCCAGTTCCAGCCTAGGGGGAAAAAAAACATGATGCCATCTGCTTGCCATCACCAAACCAGTGGTGGGATTCAGCCAGTTCGCACCTATGCAGGAGAACCAGTTGTTAACTTTTTAAGCAATTCGGAGAACTGGTTGTTGGAAGAAATCTCATTTTATCTTTTCTCCACTTTACATGGCTAATCCTATAAGGAAGACAGGAAGGAAACATTCTGGTGTTGTTTCTAACCTAATTTTTATTGCCCTGCTTACAGAAACTGCCTCTCCGGTTAACCATTATTACATTGTAATAGCTAAGGCAAAGTGCCCATTCGACCTGAGTGACATTGAATTGGCCACTCCCACCCAGTCACATGACCACTGAGCCCCTCCTACCCAGCTGTTCATTAGGGCAGAGAACCGGTTGTTAAATTATTTGAATCCCACCACTGCAGCAAACTCAACCCAATATCCATCCACATTTTCATGGCTTGGAAGCTGATTTCCAGTTCTGATTTCACCATGGTGCTGAAAACAGTGGCCTGAATTCCCAGTAACTAAGTGTAGGATCTCAAGAATAGCTCTGTACTTCCAAAGAGGTTTCTAAGTGTTATTTATTATGTTATTTCACACAAACCCCCTCTTTCTGCTGTCACACAACAGGGTTTCCATAAAGTTGAACCTACAGTTCCAAGCAAAGATGTCCAAACTCCACTGTGCAGATCTGTTTGGATCCCTAGGGACCTCGAGCCAAGATTTAAATTCTGTAAGGCATGTGTTCTTCTTACTCTGATCCAGAAAAGCATCTGTCTCCAAAGCCCAGCTCTTTTCTTTTTAACAGGCATTTTAAAATCAGAAACATGAAGAAGAACCATTTGATCTATTACACGAGACTCCCAAGGTTAGGTTTGCAGATATGTTTGGACACAAACTTTTATGCAGCTCCTGGAATTATGTAGAGTCATATTTTATACTACAGCATGTAGTTATAGGTAGAATGATATCCTATGGTATAGGAGAGAACTTGTGAACTAAGCCAAAGAATTACAACTTGCCAAACATTCCGAGTTCCCGTCCACTGCTGGCAGTGGAGGTTTCTGAAATATTTTAGAGGTAGCAAGTTGAGTGTTTTTTCCTTGGAACAAAGAAAACTGTTTTCATTCCGTGGGATCCTTGGTGCTCTCTGAGCTTGGTTGCTTTCTTGCAGACATTTCATTACCCATCTAGGTACCATCATCAGTGCTAGAAAAGAATGGGATTTGCAGGGGGGGGGGAAGGAGGGGGAGGATGATTGTGGGGTCCTTGGTGCTCTCTGAGCTTGGTTGCTTTCTTGCAGACATTTCATTACCCAACTAGGTACCATCATCAGTGCTAGAAGAGAATGGGCTTTACTCTCTGTTTATATATTAGTAGCTTGCCCTGTCAGTGTTGGTGGGAGCATTCTTGGTGGATTTTTTTTTAATTCAAATTTTCATTCCTTTTTCATAAAATAATTGAACACTGAAGGTCTTAGAGGTTTTCCACTCTTAAAACATGGAGGCTACAATGTATTCTAGGGACCTAGACACGAAGAGAAGATTTTGAATCTTCTCTGATGGGTTCATGCAGATCCCTTTCAGATCTCCCAAGTTATGAAGAGGAAGGTAAACTGTGAGCAGCCCTAACAAACTGACTTGCTGTAAGGCAGCTTTGAATCCCACCTTACAAAAAAAAAAACCTGGCTAGTATTTTACTCCAAAGCAGAAGAACACTTTGAACCACATGTTAGAGAAAGGGCTCAATGTTTGTTATTAGGCTGCATTTTAGGTTCCAGTTCTTTTCAATGGATTGGCTCATTCCGGTCAATCCTGATTAAATCCAAATTCATATAAGCAAATATGGGGTGGGGTAGGGAACACAAAGCATGTAAGTAATGTGATTTCATGAATGTCTTCAAGAAAAATTAAACTCCACTTGCTTTTTGAAAGACCACCTTTGGGACTAACCAGGACCTGGATGACTGAGAATCTCCATAGATCTCATGTGTCTATAAGGAGCTAACGATGACCAATGCAGGGACGAGTGGCATTTTTTAATAAGAAGCCATACCAGCTGGTCATTTTTACATCTTGCATGGGATGCCGGCATTTCTCAGATGAGAAAGGAACTACAAAAGCTTTCCACTGCATTTTTTGTTTGAACAAATCCAGCTATTGGCTTAATTCTTGCCTTAATTCTAACAAGAACCATGGTGGCACAGTGGTTAAGAGTGCAGTACTGCAGGCTACTTCTCCTGACTGCCGGCTGCCTGCAATTTGGCAGTTCGAATTTCACCAGGCTCAAGGTTGACTCTGCCTTCCATCCTTCCGAAGTCGGTAAGATGAGGAGCCAGATTGTTGGGGGCAAGAGGCTGACTCTGTAAACCGCTTAGAGAGGGCTTTAAAAGCACTGTGAAGCGGTATATAAGTCTAAGTGTTGTTGCTATTGCTATTCTTCAAAAATATGCTTTTCTTGTCGGCATTCTCATCTCTGTGTGTGGTTATGGGTGTGTGAGAAAAGGGAAGAGTCTTGGGAAGGTGGGAAATGTTAAACTGATCAAGATGGCAACACAATGGCAGACCTGCCCTTTTCTTGTTGTTAGTTGTGAAGTCATGTCCTACCCATTGTGACCCCATGGGCAACGTTCCTCCAGGCCTTCTTGTCCTCTACCATCCTCTGGAGTCCATTTAAGTTCATGAGCACTGCATTGGTGACTCCATCCAGCCACCTCATTCTTTGTCATCCCATTCTTCTTTTGCCCTCCATCTTTCCCAGCATGAGGCTCTTCTCCAGTGAGTCCTTCCTTCTCATTTGGTGGCCAAAGTATTTGAGTTTCAGCTTCAGAATCTGGCCTTCTAAAGAGCAGTCAGGGTTGATCTCCTCTAAGACTGGTCTGATCGCCTTGCAGTCCAATGTTCATCGCTCCATCACCTCAAAACAAATAAAACCTCCCCGAAAATAAGGCCAAGTGGTTATTTTGGGGGTCAAAAGAAAATAAGACCCTGTCTTATTTTTGGGGAAACATGGTTGTTCCTTCAATCATTCATTGTATGGTTTAGCCTTTGGAACCCTTATCATCTTTGTTTCTCAGCTCTGCATTCTAACCTGGAATCAGACTCTGTCTGCTGGCCATTTCGATCATTGTTTTGTTTGGTGCTCCTGCACTTTGAAAGGAGAGAAGATGGTTTGGTCATCTTTGCGTGAATCACATCTCCCTTCATGGGACTTAAACCTCGGGCATATTCACTGCTTTTCCCTAAATCTCTATCCGTTTCTTCAAATCCTTGAGAATTCAAAGTCAAAAGAAATGGAGTTTCAAAAGAAATATTTCTTCTTTTAGAAGAACATCATACTGACATCTCTTAAGAGCTTTGGGGTCCAGCAAATGTTGCTTGGTGGGAGCCCTTGATGGAACGTTCTTCGGCATCTCTTCTATTTATATCACCGTCCAATGTCATTCAAAAAAGCAGGATGAATTTGGAAGGCCGTGTCTTTGATCTTTTGAGTATACACTGGCCTGTAGCAGACATGGATGGTTAAGCCTCTGTTTAAGATGACTTTGAGCTGGCAAACTGCCTGGAAAACCTCCCAGGGGATTCAAATGTTGAGGTCCTTCATATGGCTTTTAGATTTTTGTGGGGTTTTTTTCCAAGGCAGTTCAAAATTTGCCGCCCCACGTGGCCAGCTGTGCAAGGAACGTTAATTGTAAATGGAAAGATGTGGTCATTCAATGTCACAGAGCAATGAAAAATAGCTTTAAAAAAAAAGAAGCAAATAATGGCTTTTTTGTTTGTTTGCAAATCCCTTCGTCTCGATCTAGCTAAAAGACAGAGTGAGAACTTTTCTGAAGCAGGCCCAATAGCTTTGAAGTCATTTCCACTAATAAGTGTTATAAGGTCACGCCACTGGAACATATATTTTAATACAATAGTGGGGGGGAGGGCAGCCATAATTACCAGGAAAAAATTATCTTAAAAGTGGCTTGAGGGAAAGAAGTAATAAGAGGAGGGGGACATGCAGCAGAAGATTGGCTGAGGGGGTTTGGTGTCAGGGTTCCAAGTAACACCCCCAACGAAAAAAGACTCTGAGGCTTGAGGTTCCTCAAAGTTCCATTTTGTGAGAGATGTCATATTGGCACATCTGGGAAAACCCGAATCTGAAAGCTTCCAGGTTTTCCCCACCCAAACGAAAGTCCAAGTCCCTGCCCAGCACCCACATGTCCATCATATGGTTCAATCAGACACTGTCCAAAATTGGAGATGTCTCCCAGTCGCACCACTCCAGCTGCAGGGCAAGATGTCCTTGACTCTCTGAGAAAATAATGTTATTTTGACTATATATCACCACACTCCATATAATCCCCCCTCCCATTTTCCCACAGTAGAAAATGTGGCAGGCCTGAAGGCCCAAAATGTAAAAGATGGCTTCTAGCTTGAGATGTTGTCTGTGCAATCAGACTGATCTCTGACTCTTTGTAGGGAAGGAGGGAAATTTGTACAAAAAAAGGGTTAAAAGGAAGGTTAGGTAATAATCAGTTCACAAAAGGGCTTTAAATATGACCCAGTATTTTCATCCAGTCTCTCTCCCTCTCCTCTTTCTCACCTTTCTGAATAGCTGGCCACTTCTTACACATCATTTTTTTAAATTTTGTATCCCCTGTTTCTTAAAAGACAGAAGCCTATTTTGAATGATCCGATTTAATTCTCATAACAAGGTGAGAGCAGCTGGTAGCTCATTGAAAACTCGCTTAAATTAGGAAGGAAGCCGCAGAGAAGTTGAATGAATCGATGCATAATGAATGAGCGAATGGATGAAGTGAAAGTTTGGTGAGCAAGCCATGACTTCACCATCATTGCACACCAAGGTGAATTCAAAAGTTCACTCGCCCGTTCTGAAGACAAGAAGGATATGGGCAACACCTTTGGGTCCGCCATCTTCCTAAGATCCTTTTCATCCTTCTCTGTTTTGCTTTGGTCTGTGAACAAGAGGGGTTCCTGCGTGATTACAAGGATGGAAAAATCAAGATTTGAAAGATCCCATGAGTGCTGAATTGTTCAGAAAAGGCAACACAAAAAGTCTCAAGCGAGGAAGATGGAGCTAACAGACATTGGTTTGCTCTTCCCTACAATTTGCAACCCTGGAGAACTTCCTGAATGGAATCCAAGTTTACTTAGAAAGATCAATAGGGATACACTATGGACTTTTTTTCCTGTTGGTTTTATTTGTTGGCTCTACTCATTCAGTTTCCAAGATTACAGATGTCAGCAAAGATTCCATATAAGTGCAACTGGCATAAATCAAACAAGGCATGTAAACCTTCAAATTTCATTTTTCCTAGAGCAAAACTGAAATAGAGCTTTTGCGTTTAATCATCAGTGCTCGTGTCTTTCATTATGTCACGGAATGATTTGTTGAAACATGGAAAACTAGGCGATAAATTGAAATAACGCAGCTTTACCCAATTCCAAACCGGCTGAACCGTTCAGGAACTGTAATAGTTCCAACAGGAGGTCACTAGCATGCAGACATGTGAAATAATAATAATCTATAATATAATAATATATCGTCCTTTAGGCAAAGGCAACTATAAGAAATTACAACTGTCTGTAGATATCTTGGTTAAAATATTATAAGCTAGTCAAAGAGGCACTGAAAACCTCAACATTTCTAAAGTAGCTATTCAGAGTCTTAAAACTACAGCCTCCAATTTCTCCATCCAGTCAAATGTCCTGCTGGCTGAGAATTCTGGGACTTGTAGTTCAATTTTAAAGGGTCAGTGACTAAGATGCTCAGCTTGTTGATCAGAAAAGTCGGCAGTTCAACATTTTGAATCCCTAGCACTGTGTAACAGAGTGAGCTCTTGTTACTTGTCCCAGCTTCTGCCAACCTAGCAGTTCGAAAGCACATAAAAATGCAAGTAGAAAAATAGGAACTTTGGTGGGAAGGTAACAGTGTTCTGTGCGTCTTCAGCATTTAGATGACCACAGCGACATCTTCGGACAGCGCTGGCTCTTCGGCTTTGAAACGGAGATGACCCCCTAGAGTCAGATATGACTAGCACATATGTGCAAGGGGAACCTTTACCTTTAGTTCAAATTTCTCTGGAGAGCACTGAATAGGGAAGGCTGCAGGGACAGAAGTGTCATACCACAAAACAAGAGCGTGTATATTGGAGCTCCATAGCAATTAAGAAATCTTGACTGAGCCACTCCTCAGCATTTTGGGGGAACAAGATAGCAATAGAAATAGCATCTAGACTTATGCACTGCTTCATAGTGCTTTACAGCCACCTCTAAGCAGTTTGCAGTGTCAGTGTCTTGCCCCCAACAATCTGAGTCCTCATTTTATCAATTTCAGAAGGATTGCAGGCTGAGTCCACCTTGAGCCCGTCAGGATCGAACTTTTGGCTCTGGGCAGAGTTAACCTGGCAATACTGCACTCTAACCACTGCGCCTCCATGGCAAGTTGGCTGCAACATTGAATTGATCATTTAGTGCCATTCAAAATGTGCCAGTTTTGTGTTTTGCTTCATTCGTTTTATTTTATCTTTTTAAGGCCAAGATGGAAAACACATTTGCCCATCTTGGTTCCACTCTTACCTGCCACAGGAAAAATCCATCAGTCTTCAGTGCCATAATGCCATGTGGTTCTAAGCAATAAGAAATGCATCATTTCAATGTGGTCCTCATTTTTTTTTCTCCAAATGCTTCTCTCTCTTCCCCCGCCTTAGTCCAGGGGTCAGCAACCCCCGGCTCTGGAGCCGCATGTGGCTGTTTCATCCATCTGCTGCGGCTCCCTATCACCCCAAATTATGAGTCACAACCGCCAATGTGTGACACCAGCATGCGATTTATTCAGCTTTTTGACCCCCAGTAGGCCAGCCATGGATAAATCCAAGGAAAGTTTCAGAAGGAAACAAAACATTTAATTCAACTAGTAGTTTTGTGGCCACTCAGGAAATAGTCAGGCGCCGGAAGGATTTTGTGGCTCCCAGTGTTTTCTTTTCTGTGGGAAACAGGTTCAAATGGTTCTTTGAGTGTTTAAGGTTGCCGACCCCTGCATTAGTCTTTAAATGGTATTGGGCTTTCTCAGAACTGCTTCAGCATCCTTGCAAGTAATTCACAAGTCTCGAGGATGCTGGGGGAAAAAAATTTGGGTCCCCAAAACTGGAGGTCTGTAGTTGTGTTGTTCTCTGAGCTTCCTGCCTTTCCTTGATTGAGCCAGTTTGCTTTTTGGGATGCAGGTTTCACGACTGGTTGTGCCAGCGGTGGCATTCCTTTGTGAGCACATCCGCTGCATCCTTACCAAGAGCCGCCTTTGAAAGAAGTGGTGCATCCAACCAAAAAGACTTCTTTCTGATGCCCTGGTGCAAACAAGTATTTGGGGATAATCTTGTCATCAGGGAGGGAAAGGCCTTTAACATCCCTAAAAGCTATGAAGAGAAGTTGAAAGTTCCACCTGATCTCTTATCATTACGCTGTATCTCAAGTACTTAGATTCTTAGCCAAATTAGCTTCAGATCTTGCATTTTTTTAAAAAAATTGAAGTCTTTCAGGTGAGCTGAGCATCTGATGACTTCATAAACATCTCCATCTTAATTTTGGGTTGGTCGGTTGCAACAGTATATAAGTGATTTGCTGTCTACTGGGGTTTTCTCTCATTTTTTTTATTGTAATGTATAGCTTTGAGATGTCCTTATTATCTTCCATCTGTGCAACTAAGCTGATCTGACCCGACTTACTTCTGCAAACCAGCCAAATTTGGCAGGTACTGACTTAGCTAGCTTTGCCCCCTTGCATATCACCTATTAAGAAGTTAAATTGAATACCACACATTTAAGAAGCTCGTGCATGGTGGATTTGGGCTGGTGTTTCTTGGTGCTTGCTTTTAAGCAGTTTCTGGCGCACACTTGACCACAATGTTCAAATTCAAAACTGCTTCCAAGGCAAATGCAGAAATCTTTAGCATAGAATACTATTATCAGGTCTATGGTAGTGTTTCACGATCTCAACTTTAAGGTGGGTGGACTTCCAAGTCCCAGAATTTCCCAGCCAGCATACTGAAAAACCTGGGGATTTTTTGAATTGTAGTTGCTTAAATTGAGAATACTGGCTTGGAGAAACACCAGAGGGCAGCAAAGAAGGTTTTTCAAGGTCTCTCTGCTGTCATCCACTGGTCCACCTTGGTTTGGCAACCTGGATCTGGTAGCTCACCACAAACCTACTAAATAATACTTTGCCCAAGAGTCCATTTGTATCGGCTTCTAGCCTTCCTTTATGATGCAAATACTACATACTGGGAAACATTTTACCAAGATGGACAATATCAACTTTGAATAAGACGTTTACATAACTCCTTTACCTCTACGCTTTCAAAACTGGCAAATATAGAGCGAGAAAGAAAGAGAAATAAACCAGCAGATGCCATTTACATTGTAATAGCAGATATGGCAGAGATTGAGTTATTTTTATGGTTGCAAAATTGAGGTTTTTTCTTCAGCTAAGTTTGGGTCAGGATTTCTGCTTTTATACAAAGAGCAATTGATGTATATCTCATTAACATCGTAGAGGAACGGAACTTTTTAAAATTGTTCTAGACCAATCCAAGACACTGCTTCCATGCATCGCTCAACTTACCTGATAGATCTATTGTGGATAAAGATAGTAGTTTTAGAAATAATAATACAGTAATAACAATAACAATATAGCAGTTCTTAAACTGCTGTAAGTAATGCATGGATGGAGCAGTGGAAGCCGCAAATGGTAAACTGTTTACTGCTTTCCTTTAGCAATGGAATGGGGTATGTTCTAAATTATTGTCCTTATTATAAACTAATTTATGAAAACAAATCCAGACTGAATCTCTTAAATCCAGTAACACATTTCAGTCTCTCATTTTTTGTTCCTTCTAGAGGCCTAACATTCATCTTCTTTGCTATTTAATTGTCCCCATAAACAGCACAGTATGCTGATGTTTTTTTCTTTTATTTTAATTGACCATGTCTCAAAAACCTTTTTTTTTTCAAAGCATACCCAGATAATCCCTTGAGAGTTGATGCTTTGGCTCATTCCTCACTTGAAAGAAGTTCTTCCAATTTTTAATGTGTTAATTCTTGGGGATGAAGGTGTTGTTTTGTGGGGGGGGGACGAAAGAGGAGAGCGATTTATTTAAACAATGAGAACAATCTTACCGTGTGTCCGATTGAAAGACAAAGAAGAAAGAAATAAAGAAAGGCCGTGCTCAGTATATTTTGAGTACCACAATCTGTATTTTTGCAAGCTTCTATTTTCCAGATGAGTTTAGAAACCTGTGATGACGTGAAATTAAGTACTGTACTGTTTGCTGTAAATGATATTAAAAGTACTATTTTCATTTGTTGGTGGTCTCCTTCAGTGAATCTTGTATTGCTGACGTTCCTTAACAGCTCTTTCAGCTTGCTCTCCTCTTGGTATCTTAGAAGACAATGATTGTCATTCAGAACTAGTGTAGGAAAGAATCATGCAAAGGTCAGAAGGAGGAGCAATTTACAGAGTAGAATCGTAGTCCTGTCATGGGAAGCCTAATCTAACTCCATTCCCTAAAATGACAGTGTTGATAATGACACAGGATGAATAGAATAGAATAGAATAGAATAGAATAGAATAGAATAGAATAGAATAGAATTACAGAGTTGGAAGGCACCTTGGAGGTCTTCTAGTTCAACCCCCTGTTCAGGCAGGAAACCCTACACGACTTCAGACAAATGATTATCCAACATCTTTTTAAAAACTCCCACAGTGTTGGACCATTCACAATGTCTGGAGGCCAGTTGTTCCACTGATGAATTGTTCTGTCAAGAAATTTCTCCTTAGTTCTAAGTTGCTTCTCTCCTTGATTAGTTTCCATCCATTGCTTCTTGTCCTGCCCTCAGGTGTTTTGGAGAATAGCTTGATTCCATCTTCTTTGTGGCAACCCCTGAGATATTGGAGCACTGCTATCATGTCTCCCCATGTCCTTCTTTTCATTAAACTAGACATACCCAGTTCCTGCAAGCGTTCTTCATATGTTTTAGTCTCCAGTCCCCTACTCTTCTTTGTTGCTCCTCTCTGCACTCTTTGTAGAGTCCCACCATCTTTTATACATTGTGGCGACCAAAACTGGATGCCGCATTCCAAGTGTGGCCTTACCAAGGCCTTATAAAGTGGCATTAACCCTTCACGTGCTCTTGATTCTCTCCCTCTATTTATGCAGCCTAGAACTGTGTTTGCTTTTTTGGCAGCTGCTGCCCACGGCTGGCTCCTATTTCAATGGTTGTCCACTAGGACTCCAAGATCGCTCTCAGAGTTACTATTGTTGAGCCAGGTACCACATATACTGTGCCTGTGCATTTGGAAGCATTCCATAGAAAGAAAGGATCCTTGGTGCTCTCTGAGCTTGGTTGTTTTCTTGTAGACTGTTCATTGTGCAAACTAGGTAACATCAGTGCCAGTCTAGCTAGTCTGGTGACTAATACTGATGATAGCAATCACACTTAGACTTACATACCGCTTCACAATGCTTCACAGCTCTCTCTAAGCAGTTTACAAAGTCAGCCTCTTGCCCCCAACAATCTGAGTCCTCATTTTACCAACCTCAGAAAGATAGACGGTTGAGTCAACCCTGAGCTGGTGAGACTCGAACTGCTGCCAGCCGGCAGTCAGCAAAAGTAGACTACAATACTGCATTCTAACCACTCCGCTGTGGTGATGTTATGTGGTTTGGATAATGAAACATCTGCAAGAAAGTAACAAAGCTCAAACAGCACCAAGGACACCCCCAGTTCAACCATGAGCTACAAATATTCTCCTTTATGGGTATTCCATAGAAGCAAGTAAGAAAGACTCTAAAAAGGTGTATCAAAAATGTATCCTTCCACTCTTTTTTACACCTGATTGTTGGCTACACAAAGGTGATGAAGTTCCTTGGGCAAAGCATAACTTATTCTTAAACATTCCTAAAGGCCTATTTTAATGGGCCTGCAAAAGAGGCACAAGAAATCATTCTTGAGTGCTTAGTGCTGCAAACCCTTCAGGGTAGTCTAGGCAAGAAGCAAAATCAGGAGAACTAACTCTATATGTAGTGTAAAGTTTTATTAACAGAATCTTGCAAGGCTGAAAGTACTTTTTCCCTTTTGCCCTCTGGAAAACTAGGGGGGGGGTGTTTTGTAAACTATTTCCTATGCTCTGCTTCCTTTTAGGGGCTGAGATACCTTTTACATGCTGGTTGTCCCATCTGTGGCTCACCCTCCTGTCTACCAAGGTCATTTCCGCATACCATTACAACTTCCGATGCCTTTCCTACACAGCTGACCTGAATTTATCCCTATAATAAAACTCTGAAAAGTACATTCATTCAATCCCTTCCACCCAACATAGCCTACAGTTGTTGCTCATGTCATGGAAGAGAGAGAAGGAGAAAGAGAGCAGGAGGAGGAAGGAGGAGGAGAGGAGGAGGAGTAAGGAGAAGGAGAAGAAAGAGAAGAAAAAAGAAAAAGAAGAGAAGAAGAAAGAAGATGAAGACAAGAAGAAGAGGAGGAGGAGGAGGAGGAGGAAGGGGGGAGGAAGAAGAGGAAGGAGAAGGAGAAGAAGAAGAAGAAGAGGAAGAGGAAGAGGAAGAGGAAGAAAGGAGAAGAAAGGAGGAGAAATGAAGATAGATCATAGCTGGATGGATGAGGGAGAGAATAGAAACAGACAGACAAGAGAGAGGAAGGGAGATAGAAATGGATAGGATGTGTATAGGGGAAAACACAGCTCCTATTAGGTTTTTTTTTTTGTTCTCCCTCTTATTTCAGTTGCTCAGTTTCCCGAGGAGGAAAAATGGTGATGGCCAAAAGTTGAGAAAACACATCTTTGGGTTCCTAAGCAATTCTGCAGTATCTTTCAACCTCCTTCTCTGCCCCACCCCCCAAAAGTCACCTAAGGTCCTTTTTCAGACCCAATGGTAATCCAGCTAATAAGCCCCAGCAGCAAAAGCAGAGGAGGGAAGAAGGAGTCTCCAGGACAGACCCCCATAAAATGGGGAGATAAAGCTGAGCCATGGTTTTCCCAATTGCAATGTATGGCTATGAAAGTTGGGCCATAAGAAAGCCTGAGCACCAAAGAATTGAAGTCTTTGAACTCTGGTGCTGGAGAAGACTCCTGCTGTAGTGGAAAGAAGAGAGAACGAAGCCAAGCGATGCAATATAGGAAAAGTTTACCATGCAATATAGGAAAAGCCCACCTTACTGCGAGTCCCTTGGACTGCAAGGTGATCAAACTGGGGAGTCCTAGAGGAGATCAACCCTGACTTCTCTTTAGAAGACCAGATCCTGAAGAGGAAACTCAAATACTTTGGCCACCTAATGATAAGGAAGGACTCCCGGGAGAAGAGCCGCATGCTGGGAAAGACTCAGGGCAAAAGAAGAAGGGGACGACAGAGAATGCGGTGGCTGGATGAAGTCACTGAAGGAGTAGGTGTGAGCTTAAATGGACTCCAGAGGATAGTAGAGGACAGGAAGGCCTGGAAGAATGTTGTCCATGGGGCCACAATGGGTTGGACACGACTTCACAACTAACAACAACAAAGCTGAGCCCATTGCGAGAGAGGGATCTCCACATTGCTTTCCACAGTCCAGAACCAGCACCTTCTCCCCTGTCTTCCCTAATTAAGTCATGGCAACACTGCCAAGGGTTGCCAGCTTCATTTGGCCCATGCGGGGCTTCTGCGTTCCAAGCCTTAATCAGCTTTCTTTGTTCCCTGAAATGCCAGCCTTGCTCGGTTCCACATGAGAGAAGCAAAAGTGCTGGCGCTCACTCTTCATTATGTCAGCGCACAAAAGGTTTCTGTCTGTCTCTCTGATGCTCCTTCACAAAGCGGCGAACCTTGGTGACCCGCCAGGAGAAGATGGGGGCCAAGAATGCACCTCTTTTTGATTGAAACCAGAGTCGTACAGAAGTAAACATTTGGAATTCTCTTCTAAATCTGTGACCAGAGAAGAGGGGTGGATGTTCTCACCTAGGCTTCCCCAGCAGCACGAAGCCAAGTCCTTGTCCCGATTAACCCCCTTTATTTAATTTACAGTGCATTGGTCTCCAGCAAAGTCTTTCCTCTCACAGTCTTTCAAGATAGTTCACAATTACCGACCTTTATTAGGCTTGGAGAGTAGCCAGGCCAATATCTTTCAGATGCCGCAATGCTTGGCAAGAATACAGAAATGAACTAATTGTCTCCTGCAAACTCCACTCCCCTTTTGATCCTCTTTTCTTCCCTCTGGGAGGGGCCATTCACAGTCCACCTGTGGCCTTAGTCCCAAGTCGACCCCTGTTCTTTAGCTGTTCCCTTCTTCTGGCAACTCTGTGAATGTGCACACTGGGAACAGGCTCCAGCTGTTCGTCTGCTTCACTGATGTCTGATTCCAAAGGCAGCTGATAACTGGCATACGGCTCTGGCCCTGTCTCTGCCTCCGACACAGAGCCCTCATCAGAGCCTTCCCCAGACTCCAGGACTGGCCCATGTTCCTCCCCAACCTCCTCACTGTCCAAATCTGCTGCGAGCTCCACTGGCCGCTGGCGGGCCACAACAATGAAGATATTCTTCAAGCAAAGGAAGAAAAAGAAATCTTGATTTCTCAGCAGCGAAATCCCCTCTTTGGGAGTCACAGCAGAGCCATAACTAGAAGTAATCCTTGACTTGCGGCCACAATTGAGCCTCACATTTCCATTGCTAAGCGAGACACTTGAGTTTTTGCCCCATCTTGCAACCTTTCTTGCCATAGTTGTTAAGTAAATGACTGCACTTGCTCAATTAGTAACCCAGTTGTTAAGTCAACCTGGCTTCCCATTAACTTTGCTTTTCAGAAGGTTGCAAAATTGATCACATCATCCCGGGACACTGCAAGCATCATAAATATGAGCCAGTTGCAAGTGTCCAAATATTGTCACATGACCCTTGGGATGCTGCAATGGTTGTAAGTGCGAAAAATGTGCTAAATCCCTGTTTTTAGTGCCAATGTATCTTTGAATGGTCACAAAATGAAGTTTAGTACAACTTCCACAACCTGTGAATGTATTTTCTCCTCATGGTAGTTCCTTCTTCATTTCTTCCTTTGTGGACGAGAGGAAGTGGGAAAAACCAGAGAGAGGATCTGAACGTGAAAGACAAGCAAGGGGCTTCTAGGCGGGTGGTGAGGAAGTAAAACTAAGTCAAAATTGGTGCATAAACATGTGGTCAAGGATAGTCTGATAAACCGACCTGTGAGCAATGCTGAAGACAGGACATTTATACCCTCTCCTTGGCTCACTGCGTAGCACTGCAAGGATCCACAATCCAAGATAATTCAGTCAAAACAATCTTCTCTTTTGAGAAAGAAAAAAAGAAATTCTATTTCTTTCCAAATGATACGGGAAATGCAGTAGCAATGGTACATATGATATTAATTCCTACATCCATTATTCACCAGTGTTGTTATTTGAGTGCCTGCAACAGGTGGGACCATTGAGGCACAATGTCTACTCGCTGTCCAACTCACTAATATTAAACCAAGCTATTGCTAGGACTGACCGTGATTTCACTTGTGCAAATAAGTCAAGGATCTTCTCCTCTTTCTTTCCCTCCTTCTCTTTCTCCTTCCTCTCTGTCTCCATCTTCATTTCTTCTTCTTCTCCATCTTCATTCTTCTTCTTCTTCTTCTTCTTCTTCTTCTTCTTCTTCTTCTTCTTCTCATTCTTCTCGTTCTTGTTCTTCCTCTTCCCCTCCTCCTTCCCCTTCTTTGTCTCCATCCTCCTTCTCCTTTTCTGTCTCCTTCTCTTCTGTCTCCATCTTCCTCCTCCTCCTCCTCCTCCTCCTTCTCATCCTCCTCTTGGTTTTACCTTTCACCCTCATTCCTATCAATAACCATGTCAGTGGAGTAATTAGAGTGGATAAATTTGCAAGTACAGCCTTCGCTTCCCCTCTCCAAGTTGTACAATTTGTATATAGAAAAAATAATTGCCTTCAGGGAAGACAGGCAACTAGGAAAGAAACCGCATCGATCTGACGGAAGAGAGGCTCTTCTATTGAATAGATCACCCATCCAGTTAGTCCATCCCATCCTGTAGCGTGCGCCCAAGCAAATGCATTAAAACCGAGACCATGTGCCTGCCGCTTCCACTTATCCACACACATCAACAGACCCTGAGAATTCGGAAGTAGCTCTCATCCTGATATTCTTCCTTAATGCACCAAACATGCTTCTGAATCTAATTAAGCTTGAAGTTATCATTGTTCCTATCACATTAAGCTCCCACTTGGCTCTTGACAGCATGGTGCGCCGAGTCAACAGCAAATCTTTTAAAGAGAAGCAACAGATTTCGGTTCAATTAAAAATTCATTAAAATGCAAATTAGCCTGCAAACGCCCCTCTTCTTCGGATACTTTACTCAGTGTGGCATTTTTAATCACAGATGGAGGTAAGTGGCAGACTTCACCAATGGGGGATGTCTCTTAAGGTTTCTGCAGGCACATACAACATATTAAATGTATATTGTACTTTAAATTGAGGGTCAGTCTACATCCCCCCCTCTCTCCACCCCGTGCATCATTTCCATTTAATCTCAGTAAGACAGATTTTAAAGTTAATTGCAACGAGACATGCCAATTGTTTATCATCTCACTGCAGAACTTTTAAACTTCTTTTTAGCAAATGTTCTCTATTACTGGCATGTGAGCAGATCAGGAATGGATCCACCTCTCAAAATATTTCAGTTTTCTCACCCTGACAGCACGTGAGATGGGAAGCAACTGGATCTTTTGAGCCACGTCCCATTTTTCTGCAATTGTTTTATAATGGCTCTTTGGGGGTTAGTCAGGATGGGTAAAAGATAGAGGAGTCCCTTTGGATTTTACTTTTATAGTTGTTGCCAGCTATAGGAAGTGGTGCTCGTCTCTGTTTCCAGGCCATTGAGCCAACACAGATATTCCCACGGTCATGGGTCAGCATGATGTCACAAAGTGCTGTTACCTTCCCACCAGTGGTACCTATTTATCTACAAGCATTTGCATGATTTCAAATTGCTAGGTTGGCAGGAGCTGGAGGTGGGAGCTCACCCCATTGTGTGGTGCTTGGGTTTCAAACCCCGGCTGCTGGTTTTCTAACTTGCAAGCCCAACATCTTAGCCGCTGAGTCGCTGCATTCCCCCTTTGCTCTCTGGGGGTGATGAAAAAAATCAAGATAACAACCGCAATGCACAAATAAGCAAGAATTTTAATTGCACCATTGAAGCCACCATCTTACTTTTTTGACACAAAGAGTATATACTGATTGATGAAGTGCCATCAAGTTATTTTTGACTCCTAGTGAGCAGATATATTTTCTCCTTGACTTATTAGTACAATTGAGCCCCAAATTTCCCATGCTGAGTGAGACATTTGTTAAGTGAGTTTTGACCCATCTGAACCTTGATCATTCATTCATTCATACATACATACATACATACATACATACATACATACATACGAAATATCACCCACGCATCATCACCAAATCTCCAGAATCGTAAAGCCTACACATTTGAAATTTGGCATGCACGTTCCTCTTGGCTTCTAGGTGTTCACTAAGAAAGGATTTTTTGAAATGACCATCAGATCACTAGTATTTCTTATATTATTATTATTAACATGCTCTGATGCTAAAGAGATAGACATTCTACTCCCCCTACCCACCTAAAAGAGTCTCTGTTCCAACTGCCACTTGGGCATGGGCAGGGGCAGTGTGTGACTCATCCGGCCTGCGAGCTGGCAGTTTAAACATTCTACTCTCCCTCCCCACCTGAGAAATGCTCTGATGCTAAGGAGTTAGACTGAGGAAGAGAAGGGGATAAGATAGGAGATGCCTCTGTGGGGCAAGCCTGAGGGAGAGAAGGGGATAGGAGAGGATCAATGAGGCCAGCCTGAGATACATACATACATACATACATACATACATACATACATACATACATACATATTCAAGATACTTTATTCTTAAGCAGGTCAACTCGTGCTGCTTAACATGCAGAGATTGTTCTCCCTTTGATTTCCTGGCACTGAATCCCCTGAACATTATTTTACAAACAAATGAAGTAAATTAGTTTTAACATTGTTTTAGTTCATTGTCAATAAGCCCTAAAGAAATGTTTGACTGAGAAGCAATGAATGAAACTTGAGAATAAACAAACACAATTGCCTTCGCTTTTAAAGACCCTGGACAAAATTCTCTCTCTCTCTCTCTCTCTCTCTCTCTCTCTCTCTCTCTCTCTCTCTCTCTCTCTCTCTCTCTCCCTCCCTCCCTCCCTCCCTCCCTCCCTCCCTCCTCCCTCTCTCTCTCCCTCTCCTCTCTCTCTCTCCCTCCCTCCCTCCCTTCCCCCCTCTCTCTTTTGGCTTGGCTTGGCCCTGCCTGCTGTGAATTTCCCCATATTCACACTTTTCTAATAACGGAACGCTATTCCCTTTCGACATGGCAGAATATTATCAATCAATTACCATGTTGTGTTCATCTCTCCTCCCCCCACACCTTGGCTGTTGTGCATTCTCTGTTCAGTCAAACAAACAGACGTTACAAAATAGTGTAATGAAAAAGCCATAAAGCCACACCAGAATGCTATGAAACATTTCCCTAGGCGAATAATGTAATCTTCTGGAGGCCCAAACAACAACAAAAAAAGGTGCTTAATGCACACTTTGTGTGTCTACATCTTTGGAAATGGCAAATACGCTGGCAAGAGTCTGTTTTCAGATTTCTGCAAAATACTGAGTTTATTCTCTCTAATTCTTCAGCTGAGAATGATTTGCGGGGGGGGGAGGAAGGGGGATTTGAAATATGTTCTCATGCACCTCATGGATGTATTCTGGCTTCTGCTCTAGGGCAATAATGAGATCATCCCCTCCTCCTCTTCTCCTTCTTCTTCTCCTTCTTCTGTCTACAGTATTCGCAGGAGTCCTCTCCTCCTCCTCCTCCTCCTCCTCCTCCTCCTCTCCTTCTCCTCTTCTCCTTCTCCTTCTTCCCCCTCCTTATCTTCTCTTCCTCCTCCACCCTCCTCCTCCTCTTCCCTCCACTGCCACCCCCCCTCTCTCTGTCGTCCTTCCTTCCGTACTTCCTTCCGTCGTTCCTTCCTTCCTTCCTTCCTTCCTTTCTTCTCAAATGTTAAAGGGCCAGAACAAAGCCTCCTTCTTGTCTTTGTCTTTGGCTGATAATAAGTCATTATCGGTACATGTTTCTGGTAGGTAGCCGATACTCCAACATATGGGTCTGGTTCTGTGTCTCTCCACCTTCACACAGCGTGTTGTGATCCACTAAGAGTCTCCACTTGAGCATATTGGTTTTACACTTAGGCCCTCCAACGCTCAACCTACTCTGTGTCCTTCAAGTAGCCGTATCCTCCTTTAAGGTTATTCCTTGCTCCATGGTTTCTTTCCTCCACCTTCTAATTCAATTTTGTTCTTGTGTACCCTCCACAATGTTTGTTCTTGCCATGAAGCTGTTCCTAGATCTGAGTTGGTGGGCCTGGGGCCCATGTCCACTCAGTGATGTCCTCATTCTCTGGCTTAGTTCTCTCAGCATGCATTGCTACTTCTCTGCTGATCTTAAGTGGGGCAATTCCAGGGAGAGGATGTATTTTTTCAATTGGTGTAGGTTTGAGAGTATTGGCAGCAGTATCAACTTGTTTCCCCAATTCCTCCCATTTGGGAATTTATCAATTACTTATCAATTACATCATTTCTTTTAAGGATATCTATGGAAATTCTTAATCATCCAGGCATGATTGTCCCAAAGGTGCTTTTTCAAAAGACAGCTGGTCTTCCTTTGTTTTTTTTCCCTTGAAGATGTTTCGCTTCTCATCCAAGACGCATCCTCGGTTCCCCGGCATTCAGTCAGAACTGAGAATGCTTCTTGGATGAGAAGTGAAACATCTTCAAGAAGAAAATGAAGAAAGTCCAGCTGCCTTTTGAAAAAGTTTTCTTAAGGACCAATTCTTTGGGGAGGAAACTTTGGAGAGCTGCACTAGGAGGCACACCCAGAAGGGGTTTTAAAAGTCAAGATGGCAACCACAGCTATACAGTTGAAACGCTGCCCCCTTTTTCACATGAAAGATAACATCCACTTGGCCATGGTAAGGGATCTGGAGCAGTGGTGGGATCCTACCGTTTAACAACCGGTTCGGTGATTGCTCACATGTGCAATTTTGAGAAAACTTACCATATTTTTTGGAGCATAAGACGCACCAAGATTTTGAAGAGGTAAATTTTTTTAAAAAGGTTTTTGCACTCTGCAGACCTCCCAAAAATGGCCTGTTTTTTTTACCACAAAAGGGTCAAAAGCCTTTAGGAAGCTTGTAGAGTGCTCCTTTGGGCTGGGGGGGCATAAACGAGCAAAAATTGGCCTGTATTTCGCTCATTTCTGCCCTCCTCAACCCCCAGGACCACTCTGGAAGCCTCCCAAAGGCTATGCACAGCCATTTTTGCAAAGGGGGTGGGGTTTCAGGAGGCCAAAAATGCTGTATTCAGTGTATAAGACGCACCCAGATTTTCACCCTCTTTTGGGGGGGGGAGGTGTGTCTTATACTCCAAAAATACGGTACCTTCCGCATTACTGCTGGGGAGGAAAACAGCTGAGGCGTAGCAATCCACTCT
The DNA here is from genome assembly GCF_009769535.1 of Thamnophis elegans. Taxonomy (NCBI): domain Eukaryota; kingdom Metazoa; phylum Chordata; class Lepidosauria; order Squamata; family Natricidae; genus Thamnophis; species Thamnophis elegans. Next base: position 17,943,318 of record NC_045556.1, on the reverse strand, counting down.
GCCGTGTAACTCAGCTGACAGGATATAGGTCAGCAAAACGCAAGGATGGGTGGGCAGGCCTAGCTGATTGTTGGACTACTGGTTTGTCCGAACTGGTAGAATCCCACCCCTGGTCTGGAGGCTAAACCGTACGATGAACACAGGGTGGTGGTTTCCGGCTTCTTCTACTATTGGTTCACTCAGGGATGCACTTTGCGTGCACTATGCACACATGCACAGTAGGTTAAAAATGCTTCTGCACATGTGCAGAAGCAAAACACGAGATGGCGGTACCTACGGCGCCACTCATAGAATCAGTTTGGGGGTGTGGCTGACCGAGTTACTACATACTCGGCTGAACTGGGCCGAACCAGTAGGAACCCACCTCTGAATGAACGAACGGCTAAGGGAACTAGGTATGTCAAAGCTGACAAAGAGAAGGATTTGAGGTGATGTGATAGCAGTCTTCCAGTAGTTGTGGGGTTGGCAGAGAGAACAGGGGGGAATCAATTTATTCTCCATAGTACTCGAGGGCAAGACAAAAAGTAATGGATGGAAGGTCATCAGAGAGAGATCCAAGCTGGAACTGAGGAAAAATTTCCTGTCAGTGAGAACAATGAATCAGTGGAACAGTTTCCCTCCAAAAGTTGTAGGTCCTCCATCACTGGTGGTTTTCAAGAAAAGATTGGTCAACCTTTTATCTGGGATGGTATAAGGCGGGGATGGAGAACCTATGGCACTTGGGGAACATGGAGCCATGTCGCCTGGCAGGCGCGGTCTCACTCGTTCCTCTTCTGGGTTTCTGGCACGCATACGTACATGACAATCGACTTGCCTTTGTGCATACGGCCATGCCGGAAACCGGAAGAGCTGCCTTCCATTTTCTGGCATGAGCCTGTGCGCCAGCCAACTGATCAGCCACGTGCGCATGTGAGGCAGTTACCTGAAGACTTGGTGGCTGGCACTCATGCGCTCGCCAGAAACTGGAAGTTCATTTTCCAGCACCTGCATGCCCCCTGGGCATCTCCTCTTCTGGGTTGCGGCCAAGATGAGTGCGTACCCGCGGTCCCTTTTCAGTACTCAATCCCAAAAAGGTTCACCCTCACTGGCATAAGGTCTCTTGTTTGGCCAGGAGGCCAAAGAGTAGAAGACCTCCAAGGTTCTTTCCATCCCCACGATTCTATGACAGCCACTACCTTGACTTTTCGACCAGCTTCTGAGGATACGTTTTGCCCCATTCTTGAACTCGTTTAAAAAAAAAAAAACCATTAGAACAGGATCAGAGAAGGGCAGGAAAGGATTGAACTGAGCATTGGGTTTTGTCTCAGACATCTGAAGGAGTCTAATAGCACCTTTTCCAACAAGCCACTCTGACTAAAAAGCATCCATTTTAATGAGTTGCAGCTCTTGCCTCAGATGCATAGAGTGGCACCACGATGGGTTTTTAACACATTAGAGTGGGTAAATGATAAGGCATTGGCAATCCGTCTCACTGGTAGCCTTCATCAGTGTAATTGCTTGACCATCTTCTTCTCTCCCCCCCCCCCACACACCTCACCCCCAATTTAAACCCTCTGTCACTCCTGCAGTCTGCATCTGAGGAAGTGAGCTTTGGCTATTGCTAATCAGAAAAGGCACCACAAGATTCCATTCAAGTTTGCGAGGAGAGCTTTGGAAAGCTCAGAATGTGTGCTTTGGAAAAAGAATGGAACAGACAAGAATAACAGAGTCAGAAGGGACCTTGTAGGTCATCCAGTCCAATCCTCCCACCCAAGCAGGAGACCCTACAACAGGGGTGTCAAACTCAATTTCATTGAGGGCCGCACAAGGTTGTGTTTGACCTCAGGGGGGGGGGCGTGACCAGCTCAACAACACTCGTGTTGGGCGTGGCTGTGGTGGCTCGAGCACTCTGCCAATGAAAACAGGTTCCCAAGCTCCATTTCCGGCTGCAATTTCCTCCTGCAACTCTCTTCCAGTGAAAATGGAGTTCAGGAGGGCTGCACGCGGCTGTTGCGAGCTCTGTTTTGGACTGCGACTGCTCCTGCAACCCGTGCAGCCCTGCTGAGCTCAGTTTTCACTGGCAGAGGCACCGCGGGCCGGTCTGCTGCTGTTTCCAGGGTGGCCCAATGGGCCAGATCTGACACCCCTGCCCTCCACCATTTCTGACAGATGGCAGTTCAGTCTCTTCTTGAAAGCTTCCAGTGATGAAGCTCCCACAACCTCTGAAGGCAAGCTCTTCCAGAAGACTGAAGGAAGGCTGTATGGGATATTATGGCACTTTCCTAAGAACTGGAGAGGTCTCATCCAGATGGCCAAAGACCTTTTCTTCATCATCCCAGAATGTGGGAAAAGAATCTTAAGATACAAGAACAGGAAGGCAGATTCCAACTGAGGGTTATAACTACAGGCAGCCCTTGACTTATCCTGCCATTGAGCCCAACATTTCTGTTCTTAAGTGAGATGTTTGCCAAGTGAGTTTGGCCCCCTTTCACGACCTGGGTTGCCACGGTTGTTAAATGAATCATTGCATTGTTAAGTTATTCACAGGGTTGTTAAGCGAATCTGACTTTCCCGTTGACTTGGCTTGTCAGAAAGTTGCAAAATGGGAATGGCGTGAACCCGGCAAACTGCAACCGTCATAAAGACAAGTCAGTCTTAATTTTGATCACTTATGACAATGTGGATGCTGCAATGGTTGTATGTGTGAAAAACAGTCACAAGTGGCTTTTTTCAATGTCGTTGTAACTTTGAATGGATGCTAAATGAATTGTTGTATGTTGGGGACTACCTGGCTTGAGGGAAGTGGGCACTGGTGGGATACGAATGGTATGCCCCAGTCTGGGCGTACCGGTGCGTGCTGGGAGCATCAGGTGCCATTCCGGTACAGTGCTCTGGAGGACCCACCTGCCTGACTGCTCTCCTTACCCCTATTTAAGCTGATCGGGGCATTTGACCATGCGTACAGCACCTGTGCGATGCTCTGCCAAGCAGCTGGAGCATTGTGGGCAGTGGGTACATCATATCCACTGTTGCGTCATACTGGTTGCACCGGGATCCGGAACCCACCACTGGAAGTGGGAGTACCTAGTCTAACAAAGAGGGAAACTAGGAATGACATGATAGCAGTCTTCCAATATTTGAGGGAGTGGCCCAGAAAGAGAGTCAAGCTATTCTCCAAAGCACCTGAAGGCAGGACAAGAAGCAACAGGTGGAGAGATTCAACCGAGAACTAAGGAGAAATTTCCTGACAGTGGGAAGAATTAATCAGTGGAATAACCTGCCTCCAGAAGTTATCAGTGCTCCATTACTGGAGGTTTTTAAGCAAAAGATTGAACAGCCATTTGTTCAGAATGGTATAAGATCCCCTGCCATGGGCAGGGGGTTGAACTAGAAGACCTCCAAGGCAGGGGTGGGTTGCTGCTGGGATTACTGCCAGTTCAGTGCATGCACAATTTTGCAACTCACACGCTCACTACATTCGTGCACACACCTGAGGCACTCTCCACACATGTGCACAGTTGCACATAAAAAGGGCTGCACATGCACAGAATATTAGGAAATGAAAAAAAACATGCCACGCCAACCGGGGTACCGGTTCAGAGGCGTGGCAGGCCTGGGTCGCTGCCAGTTCCAGCACCCAGGCCAGCAAACCACTACTGGTTTGGCCGAATTGGTCTGAACCGGTAGAAACCCACCTCTGCTCCAAGGTCCTTTCCAACCAGTGGTGCAATTTAGCCGGTTCTATCCGGTTCAAGAGAACCGGTAGCAGTGGCAGCAGGAGGCTCCGCCCACCTGCCCGGATGTCATCTTGCCATTTTTGACATTCTGCGTATGAGTGAAAGGTCCTGCCCATGCACGGTGGTGGCATGTGTGCTCACATTTGCAAACTGGTAGTGAACATAAATTGCTGCCAATTCTATTATTCTATGTCAGTGTTGCCAAACCTTTTTAGCACCAAGTGCTAAAACGGGAGTGTGTGCATATGTCCATGTGGGGGAACGCACGCAGGGGAGTGCCAGAAGAGCAGCACGCACGCAGGGGAGTGCCAGAAGAGCAGTTCCTTAGCGAGCATGTGTGCGCCAGGAAGCTGAGCTTTCGATTTCCAGCATGAGCATTGCGAGTCGGTCACATTGTCTTCTGGTTTCTGGCATGCATATGCCCGCGAAGACCAGCAAGAGCAACGGGTGACAGCTGGCGTGCCTGGAGAGATGGCTCTGCGTGCCACTTCCGGCACCCATGCCATCATGGACATGGTTCTATGTTCTTTTCACTAACTTCTGGACAGTTTTTTATTAAGAAAGCTTTAACTTAGATTGCTGCATTCAGCAAACAAAACAAAACAACAACAACAAAACCAGCCAGTTTTGTGTCATGGTTAAAGCATCAGGCTAGAAACTGAGAGACCATGAGTTCTAGACCCATCTTAGATATGAAGCCAGCTGAGTGACCTTGGGCCAGCCACTCTCCCTCTGCCCCTAGGAAAGAGAAAAGACAGGACACGAACTTTCTCGGGATGGAGCGACCCAGATTGGGGGTCTGAGAGCCCCTTTTATTGAGATAGGACAAAGGCAGGAGGAGCAATAGCATGTGATTAAAAACAGCCTGTAAAAGTACAATTTCTAATCTACTGCTCAGAGACGTTCTGTCTATATATGGTCAAATCCTGGACGTCATTGGTAGGGCACATCTCAGAATGTTATGTTATGCACTATCAGGATGTTATGGCATTTTAGGAGTTTGTTTTCTCCTGTGTGGTTCAGCGTGGCTCTGCATGCCCTAGTATGAACTAGGCCATGGGGGACACACACCTACACAAGGAACTATATTACAACACAATGGCAAACCACTTTCAACAGCAACAACAAAAAACTTGCCAAGAAAACTGCAGGAAGTTACCCAGACAGTGGTCAGGAATCAACGTCGTCTGGAAGACACAATAAAGGAATTAATTCACAGCAGATTGGATTTACTGTCCTTGAGGGCACTTTTCTGACTCCAAGATTCTGTGGGTTGATACCTGTTTATGGCAAGTCTTAAATTCTCCTTTAGTTTCCTAAAAGATATAATTGCTAAGTAACAAGATAATTATAACAAGTCAATACGCTTGCAATTAAGCTTCATTTGCCATACATTACGAACGTCTTCCTAACAATTAAGGACAGTAATGAATGCTCAGCAGCGACTGGATTTTCGCACAGAAATTATTATGAGAACTTTTTACACACAGCTTCCAAACATGAGCCTTCGCATCGACATTTATTCCAGAGGCCGTTACAGAATTTATTTTGCTGTCTGACATATTGACATCCTCACTTATAGAAGCAAACGGAGGCAGGGGCGGGGGAGAGAAGAAGAATTGCCTCTTTTGTACAAATGCTGTGCTGGTGACAACTACAGCAAAGCTGTCAAAATGTGTGCATTAGGTAATTGTGACATTTGTGCGATTATGTCATCACGCATGATTACAGCCCCAGATTGGCAGCGAAGATTTTTCTTTTAACCTCCAAAGAAGGAGGGGGGGAAAACCTCCCATTCTGAAGAGATTTATCAATGGTTAGGGAGCCTTCAGAATTAATGTGGCTTATGGAGTCGAGACCTTCCTGCAGGCATCCGGACATTTGCAAACCGTAATTCATCTCTCTTTTTAAAAATCATATTTGCACGATTTGGGCTTTGGAGAAAGGCGCCAACGATTTGGAAGGCCGTTAATTTTGTTTTATTAAATGTATGTCAGGGTTCCAAGTAACACACCCAATGAAATCAAAACTCCGAGGCAGGCATGTTCCTCAAAGCATAGCTTTATTAGGCATGTCATATTGGCACATTGGGACGTGGTGGCTCAGTGGCTAAGACATTAATCTTGTCAATCAGAAAGGTCGGCAGTTCAGCGGTTCGAATCCCTAGCGCTATATAATGGAGTGAGCTCCCATTACTTGTCCCAGCTTCTGCTCACCTAGCAATTCGAAAGCAGGCAAAAAATGCAAGTAGAAAAATAGGAACCACCTTTGGTGGGAAGGTAACAGTATTTCCTGCACCTTCGGCGTTTATTCATGCCAGCCACATGACCATGGAGATGTCTTTGGATAGCGCTGGCTCTTCGGCTTTGAAACAGAGATGAGCACCGCCTCCCGGAGTCGGGAATGACTAGTGAGAGGAATCTTTACCTTTATTGGCACATCTGGGGAAACCCAACACTAAACCCTCCCTTGGGTTTCCCCCTAGTTAAAAGTGGAATTTTCTTTTCCCTGCCCATGTAGTTTGACATGATCCAATCCAGGAGTGGGTTCCTGTACTGGTTGGTACCCGGTTCGCTTTGCCCATGCATTGCTCGTGCATGCTTAGTTGACTGAAAATTGTTCTGCGCAGGAACAGAAACATGCCGATAACAGCAGAAGTGACAGGGAACCGGTTCAGGGGCATGGCCAGCCTGGGTTGCTGCCGGTTCTGTGACTCAGGCCAAATCACCAATACCGATTTGGCCAAACCGGGCCTAACTGGGAACAACCCACCTCTGGTCCAATCCATCCGCAGTCCAAGGGTCGCTTGATCCCAGATCCCACCTCCTTTCAACTGGTGAGAAATTCCTTGGTTCTCAGAAGAAAGAATTTTATTATGGCTACAATCCCCTAGCTATCTCTTCCTCCCGCTCCTGTTCCCACAACTCAACTCACTTCGCTGTGGCAGCCCTGAAAATGCCATGGGGAAAATGATTCCATGGCGGGCAATGTATGTATTTATTTATATAATGGTTATGCCACCCATCTCCCCTGTAAGGCAACTCTGGGCAGCTTAACATCTACGGAGATTCTCAGTCATCCGGGGTGTAGTTGCATAACCTTGAATTGAACAGGGAAACAAAATTGTAACCAGTGCATCTGTCAAGTGATGGGGAAATCATGAGTTTCAGGCAGTTCAAATGAGTACAAAGATTTATTATAAACCTAAGCTGTCTTCAAGAATCTGGCCAACTAACAGTCAAGGTAAATGAGCAGGAGATAAGAAAGAAATTCAAGGTGGCTGGACTTAGATCTATTGTGGGCATGAAGGGAGTCATGACTGATGATGCATTTGACCCCTCCTTCAGTCTCAGCCTGGTCATCTCCTACAGCACAACAGAGATATTATATGTGCAATTAATTCCTTGCTCAGAAGCGAAGATCTGGTTACATTTAATTAATTCCTCACAGAAGAATGAGAAAATTGCTGTCTTCATTGTTAAAAGTAAGCTATTTTGTTTATTCAATTATTCAAGGTCAGGCAGCTTTTATCAGAGATGGCAAATCATCGTCATCATCAAAGTACTTTTCAGCCTTTTGGGGGCTCTAGGTAATTTTCAGCCTTCTCTTTCATTTTAAAATTGGTTTTCTCTCTATAAAGAAAAAAAAGAAAGAAAAGAAATTAGTTCACGAACGACTTGCGCTCCGGGAATATGGCTGCCTCCTCCTGGATTTTTCCAGCGATTTGCCAATTGTTCGGCATACTTAAAAACTGAATCAGAACACTGAGCAACAATAATAAAAAGATTAAAAAGACACACAAAGTGAATTAAAGAAATAGATCAAAAAGAGAAGAGCCACATTGAAGCACTTTAGAGCCTCATGTGAGAGAAAAGAAGCAAATTGTTTGCTTTGTGTCTGTGTCTGTGTGTGTGTGTGTCTAGAGAAATCAATCTGGTGCACATCTGATGCCCTCCAGGAGTATGGATTTCAGATCCCATAATCCTCAGCCAGCTATTGGTTCTGGGAGCTACCATGTTGGGGAAGCTAAACCTCTACATCAAATGGAAACAGAGCACTGGACCTTCAAACCAAGCTGAGTGCCACAAACAACCTATGATCCACTCAGCCACATAAGTTGCAATATGTTCTGACCCAGGCTTCCTTAAAAAGCAAGAAGCAAAGTCTTGTTCCCGACAAAATCCCTTTTATTTACCCGGCTATGAATTCCTTTCATTCGTGGTCAGCAAGGCTTTAGCAAACAGTCTTTCAGAGGAATATTTATCCACACGAACCTTATCTCGTTTGAGGAGCTGTCAGATAACTAGTTTCCAAATGCAGGGCAAGGCAAAACATGGCACAGAGTCTCTTATAGTCACAAACATAACTTTCCACTCTTGAAGTGACCGAAGGAACGAATTGTTTCCTGCAAAAGCCCCCTCCCTGTTTGCTCCTATTTTGTTTCCTATGGGAGGGGCTAATCACCGTCCACCGGTGGCTTTACTCCCAAGTCGGTCCTGCTTTCTTACTTGTTCTTGTCTTCTGGCAGCTCTGTGCACGCGCACACTGGGAACAGGCTCCAGCTGTTCCTCTGCCTCACTGCTGTCTACCTCTGCCTCTGCCTCCAACACAGAGCCCTCGTCTGAGCTTTCCTCAGTCCCCAGGACTGGCCAATGTTCCTCCCCAACCTCCTCACTGTCCCACTCTGGCCGCTGGCGGGGCACAACACAATTTGAGCTACTGGCTTTTCCATGTAAGTTAAACCTAACTAGTAAACTAAACTAATCTAGTACAAACCCAGCCAGTTGAGTTGATTTATGACAGTGTGACTTATGCAACTTTCCCACAATGGGTAAACCAGGTGAATTAAGTCAAGCACCTTGAGGGAACCCATAGCCATGTGTATATTTATGGGGACCTGTGAATGTCTGTAATTGTATATGTGGGAAATAGGTCAAGATCAATGTATCCTTCACATAGAAAATAGTAGGGTTGGAAGGTACCTTGGAGGTCTTCTAACCCAATCCCCTATTCAAGCAGGAGACCCTATACTATTCCACAAATGGCTTCTCTTCCTGAAAAACTCCATTGATGGAGCACCTACAACTTCTGAAGGCAAGCCGTACCAACCACAACTTCTGGAAGTAAGCTGTTCCACTGATTAATTGTTCTCACTGTCAGGAAATTTCTCCTTAGTTCTAGGTTGATTCTCTCCTTGATTAGTTTCCATCCATCATTTCTTGTTCTGCCCTCAGGTGCTTTGGAGAATGACCCCCTCTTCTATGTGACAGCCACTCAAATATTGGAAGACTGCTATCATGTCACCCCTAGTCCTTATCTTTATTAGACTAGACATAGTTCCTGAAATTGCTCGATGTATGGTTTAGCCTCTGGTCTCCTTATCTTTGCTGCTCTTTTCTGCACTCTTTCTAAGACCTCAATATCTTTTTTGTACCGTGATGACCAAAACTGGACACAATATTCCAAGTGTGGCCTAACCAGTGCAGTATAAAGGGGTACTGTCACTTCACATGATCTTGATACTATTCCTCTGTGCAATGGTGGGATTCAAATAATTTAACAACCAGTTATCTGCCCTAATGACCAACTGGGTAGGCGTGGCTTGGTGGTCATGTGACTGGGTGGGTGTGGCCAACTCAACATCACTCACATCAATGGGCACTTTGCCTTAGCTGTTATGATGCAATAAGGGTTAACCAGAGAGGCAGTTTCTGTAAGCGAGGCAATAAAGATTAGGCTAGAAACAACACCAGAATGTTTCCTCCCTGCCTTCCTTACAGGATTAGCCCTATAAAGTGGGAAAAAAATAAAATGAGATTTCTTCCAACAACCGGTTCTCAAAACTGCTTGGAAAGTTAACAACCGGTTCTCCCGAATAGGTGCAAACTGGCTGAATCCCACCACTGCCTCTGTGGATGTAAACTAAGACTGTATCAATATATTCCAGGGGTTGGCCACCTGTGGCTCCGGAGCCACGTGTGGCTCTTTCATCCCTCTACTGCAGTGCTTGTTGCCGGCCAGCTCCACAATTGATATGGCTTTCAGTTAGGACAGGTAGAGGAAAAAGGACACTGTGCTAGGAGAAGACTCTATGGTGGGAGAACTGGACTTCCGATAGGCTCCAGAATTGAACAGGGGGCTTCCAGTTAGGAGCTTTGTGGCTATTTGAGTGTTTAAGGTTGCCGACCCCTGGTATATGCATACAGTAGCTACACTGTATGCTCTCCTATTCTATATAAAAGGTATCTTCCTGTGTGACACAAGTGGGCCAACTCAGGTACACCCTGTTTAGGTTTAAATTTTAAAAAAATCTCTTCTTTTTAAACTATCAAAGTGAGATATATATATTTTAAAATGGACAGAATTGGAGCATTGCTGTTTTGTTCCTGATAATAATTCCCTTCCTTGATCTCCATATTCTTGGGGGGAAGCAGAGATTAAAGAAGGCTTTTTAATACCCATCCCCTTTCTCATCCCCTTGGTGTCATTGGTGATATGTGCATGATATGCTCAAGACACCTTGATAAAATAAAAGCAGAATATAGAAAGGTAAAACACAGAATAAAATGAACATCCAGTAAGTAAAATGGAAATAGCTATGCATGAACTCTGGCCATTGTGGATTATGAATCATATTAGGGTTTAGCATGATGCGCGACCACAATCATAGTCCAGGTCACAAGAATATAGAGGGTGTCTACTTTGGATCACTCTGGTTTGCTAGATTTGCACTGTTTTTTTAAGGAGGGGTGGTGGTAATCTCACAAACATGCATGATCTGGAACAGGAAAGATAATTTGGTCATATAATTGCATGTGTGGCTTCCACACACCAATATTTAGCATGCTAGATAGCCCATCTACTAGCATTCTCTCTATTCTCTGAAGCCTCCCTGACTGCCTAGACCAGGGGTCAGCAACCTAAAAAACACAAGGCCACAAAGGTCCTAACCGGAAACTCCCCATTCAATTCTGAAGCTGCCCGGAAGTCCGGTTTCCCCACCATAGAATCTCCTCCTAGTGCAGCATCCTTTTTCCTCTACCTGTCCTAATCGAAAGCCCTATCAATTGTGTAGCCTCACTGGTGACAGGGAGCTGCAGCAGAGGGATGAAAGAGCCACATGTGGCTCCAGAGCCACGGATTGCTGACCCTTGGTCTAGACATAGCTTGCCTTCAGAAGTTGTGCTCCATCTTTGAAGGTTTTCAAAAAGAGACTGGATAGCCATTTGTCTGAAATGGTATAGGGTCTCCTGGACTGGAAGACCTCCAAAGTCCCTTCTAACTCTCTTATTCTATGCTCTAATCTCAACTGGAAATGTTCCGTGGGAGAATTTTCTCTTGAGGAAGAAACTGGGGAAGAGACTAAATTCTGCTGGGATTCAAGAGAGGCATTAGAGGCTGCCAATTTCTGGAGAGAAGATGAAACTGGGAAAAGGAGGACTTTGAGCTCAGAAAGATATCTCCACATTCATTACGTGTAAAAGCAATCCTGCTTTGCCCAGGAGAATTGCACCAACGTTCTCATCTCCTTTGAACGCATTTCCAAAGCCAATTCTCTTTCATCCTATGGAATGAGAACTGGTAGGGAAAGGCATGTTTCAATTATTAAAGGCACTATAATGAATTATTCTTTTAGTTTGCCCTTCAGTCTTTAATTAACAAGGCATTATATGGTCTGGATTTAAAGATGAGCATTATCTTTACATAGAAGCTACCATGCCTGATACTTGCCTATTTGCTCATGGTGCCTCAGAGGTCCCGGAGCTGGCTGCCTTCCTTCCTTCCTTCCTTCCTTCCTTCCTTCCTTCCTTCCTTCCTTCCTTCCTTCCTTCCTTCCTTCCTTCCTTCCTTTGAAAATATCTACAGACCCCCCACATATAAATTATTTCTACCCTCAAACAATGCTACAGGGCACTGCACAACAAAACAGTTTTTTCCCCAAATGCCATCACTCTGTTAAATATCTAATTCCCACAACACTGTCAAACTTTTACTAAGACAGCATTATTATTATTATCATTTGCAACAAAAGAATTGTATCACAGCGGCCAGCTGTTTAGCCGGATTTGGCATTGGTTACTAGTCAGACCCCACCCAGGGCCCTAGGACGTCGTAACGTATTTTCATAATATGCGTGCAGATCCAAGCAGTGCGGCTTTTTGCATTTGACTGATGGTGATTTTGTCAATTTTTAACTGTTTTAAATGTAATTCCAGTGCTTTTGGAATAGTACCCAGTGTGCCAATTACCACTGGAATTACCACTGCTGGTTTGTGTCATAATCGTTGAATTTCAATTTTTAAGTCCTGGTATTTTGCGTTTTTTTTCATGTTCCTTCTCGGCGACCCTGCTATCACCTGGTATTGCAATGTCTATGATTGTAACCTTATTTTTCTCAACCAGTGTGATGTCTGGTGTATTATGCGCCAGTATTTTGTCCGTTTGTATGCGAAAATCCCACAAGATCTTGACCATCTGATTTTCGGTGACTTTTTCAGGCTTATGTTCCCACCAGTTTGTTGCTGTTTTAATATTATAATTTTTGCACAAATTCCAATGGATCATTTGTGCTACTGAATTGTGCTGCAATTTATAATCAGTCTGCGCGATATTATTATTATTATTATACAATTGTATCACAGCGGCCAGTTGTTTCGCCGGATTTGGCATTGGTTACTAGTCGGGCCCCACCCAGGGGCCTAGGACGTCGTAACGTATTTTCGTAATATGCGTGCAGATCCAAGCAGTGCGGCTTTTTGCATTTGACTGATGGTGATTTTGTCAATTTTTAACTGTTTTAAATGTAATTCCAGTGCTTTTGGAATAGCACCCAGTGTGCCAATTACCACTGGAATTATCACTGCTGGTTTGTGCCATAGTCGTTGAATTTCGATTTTTAAGTCCTGGTATCTTGCGATTTTTTCATGTTCCTTCTTGGCGACCCTGCTATCACCTGGTATTGCGATGTCTATGATTGTGACCTTATTTTTCTCAACCAGTGTGATGTCTGGTGTATTATGCGCCAGTATTTTGTCGGTTTGTATACGGAAATCCCACAAGATCTTGACCATCTGATTTTCGGTGACTTTTTCAGGCTGATGTTCCCACCAGTTTTTTGCTGTTTTGATATTATAATTTTTGCACAAATTCCAATGGATCATTTGTGCTACTGAATTGTGCCGCAATTTATAATCAGTCTGCGCGATATTATATTATTATATTTATTATTATTATTATTATCATCATCATCATCTTCCTTCCTAGTATCTATCTCTCCCCACTTATGACTATAACCAGTTGCTTGTATCTTTCAATTTATATTGTTTTTATTGTATATTGTATGATTTGATTGATTCAATGACTATCACTGAATGTTGTATCTTTTTATTCTTGTTGAATATATTTTATTCTCCTTATGTACACTGAGAGCCTATGCACCAAAGACAAATTCCTTATATATCCAATCACACGGCCAATAAAGAATTGTATTCTATTCTATTCTATCCCATTCCATTCCATTCTGATATTCTGTTCTGTTCTCTTCTATTCTATTCCATGTTTTTCCTATTATATTCCCTATCCTATCCCATTCCATTCTGATATTCTATTCTCTTCTATTTTCTTCTGATTTTCAGCCTTGATTTTTGACCATTTTTTGCCCTCCAGAGGCTTCCTTGAAACCTCCGGAGGGCAAAAAACCACCCAACACCCAAACTGGAAGTTCAGGAAGAAACTTCCAAGTTGTGCGTCATGCTATTTTTTGCCCTTCGAAGGCTTCAAGGAAGCATTGGTGGGGGGGCTGGGAGGCCATTTTGGTCTTCCCCAGGCTCCAGGAAAGCCATGCGTGCATGCACAGGGTAGTGTGTGTGCGTGTGGGGGGGTCACGCTAGCATGCGTAGGAGGCACGGTGTGTGAGAGACATTAAATGATGGGGTGGGCACGTGAGAGGGCATGATAGCATGCGTATGCGTGCTTTTGGCACCCAAGTCAAAAAAGGTTCACCATCACTGCCCTATCCTATCCTATCCCAAACCATTCTGATATTCTATTCTATTCTATTCTATTCTATCCTATCTACCTACCTTGCCCTCTGGAACGATCTCCCCGTTGAGATCCGGACCCTCACCACCCTTCCGGCTTTCCGCAAAGCCATTAAGACCTGGCTGTTCCAGCAGGCCTCGGGCTGCTGAATCTCTCAGCCTCACTTTGAGGGTATGACTGTTGTTGTTTTTTAAATTGTGTTTGTCTTTTTTATCTTTATTTTGTACCCCTTCCCCTCTTCGATTGTTAGCCGCCCTGAGTCTCTCGGGAATAGGGTGGCATACAAACTGAATAAATCCAATCCAATCCAATCTATCCTATCCTATCCTATCCTATTCTATTCCTTCTCCTATTATATTCCCTATCCTATCCTATCCTATCCTATCCTATCCTATCCTATCCTATTGACGTCTGTCCTCTCAGGAACCAGATCAGTGGCAAGTCCCTTTTGGCTTCTTGGCTATAGAACTGCCTTGCCATTGTTTGAATGGTAGCTATGCAACAGAGCATAATAAAGAGGCAGGAGGTACTTTCTCTTTCCGTATTGATTAAATTCCTAAAGCAAAAACCTATCGTATTGTTAAGAAAAAAATGTGCTCTCCTCAGAAAATGCTTAAGGACTCTTGCTCAGATCAAGATGTTTCTTAGCTATGTCTCCCAGAGAAGTTTGATTCTGTAGAGATATTGCCAGTATTTGCAAACCCGCATTTCAATAGAGCCCCCTCCCTTTCCAGCTGCTATCATTCTCCATAAAATTGCTGCTTTGCAATTTTAGACGCAGATGGGCATCACAGGGGGATGTCCATGCTATGATTTTACAAATGCAAAAAGTAGGTGGGTTAATCCTGTCCGCTTCACATACCAAAAGAAGTCCTCCTTTAGTTGAATGTGTCTCTTTCTCTCTCTTTTTCCTATGGAGAATTGTCCACTGCTCCCTACCTGCTCCAAACGAATCATGAATGTTCCTCTAAAAGTCACTGCAGCTTTCAATCACTGGGAGGCAACTGAAGTTAGAACATTGGGTTTTAATCTCTGTCCTTCTCAAAGGAATAAGAATAGGAACATTCTTTTTTGACCAAGTGTGATTGGACACACAATCAGAGGTCGTATTCAGCCGGTTCAGACCGGTTCACCCCAACCGGTAGTAGAAATCACTGATGGGCCTGTCCACCACCTCTATGCCATCCTATTTAGGCATTTTTGAGGCCAGGTGCATGCGTGGAAGCCATGCCCATGAGCAAAGCACATGCACAGAAGGCCGGGTGTATGTGCAAAAGGGGCATGTACGCCCGCAAAGCGAGGGCACATGGGGTGAACCAGTGGTAACAGAAGGTGAAACCCACTGCTGCACACAATGAATTTGTCTCCGGTGCATAAACCAACGATGTGCATCCAAATAACAAAGTGATAGGTCATAGATCATAAATCATAAGATACAATCATAAATCATACAATACAAACAAGTGATAAGTCATAAGATACCAATAGGAGAAGGTAGCAGGAAAGATGAGAAGATGAGAAAGATTGGAAGGATGAGAAGATGAGAAAGATTGGAAGGATGAGAAGATTGGAAGAATGAGAAGATTGGAAGGATGAGAAGATGAGAAAGATTGGAAGGATGAGAAGATTGGAAGGATGAGAAGATGAAGGATAATAGTAATAGAGCCCTACCACATGGGTTAATATCTTTAGTTATAAGATAGTGCTGTGGGAATTAGGTGTTTAGCAAGCTGATGGCATGGGGGAAATTGTCTTTGTGTCTAGTTGTCTTGCATGTGCCCTGTATTGGCATCCTGAGGGGAGAACTTGAAACAATTAATGTCCAGGATATGAGGGGTCTGTTGATATTTTCTCAGAGAAACAAGGCAGTTCTGCCTAACCAAGTCAACTTCTGTGACATCATTCATATTCTCTTCTCCTTCAGCCTTCTCCCTCATCCTTAATACTTTGAGGCAAAACATATCTATGAAGATCTGCACACCAAAAGAAGCAAATAGGTGAGGTTTTCTGCATCGCCATTCCTCAATGGAATAGTACTTGCTACACATGTCAAAAGATAAGCTGTCATCCAGGGGAGGAGGCTGCCGTCGCAGGTGGCTCAAAGGAGCTGCCCTCAGAGTTCTGGTCTGTATATCTAAAAAAATCTATAGATATCTCTCCTTTCAGGCTAGAAAGGGGCAGGGAGGAACTCAGTCGTTAGAATCTCTTTGTAGTTCACAGCCTTTTGTTTTTCGCTGTGAACAGAAAAGAGGTTCAACAAAAGCTGAGTTTTTTTTTTACTCCAGCCAGATCTTCTCAGCTGTTTTTTTTTTCAGCTCAAGGCAGGTCGTCCCCCCCCCTCAGGACAAATCTAAGCTATTTAAAATCGATCCGAGCAGCGACCATTCCTGAGAACCTTTTTGTTTATTATTATTCAAAATACCAGCTTCAATTTTACAAAAAACTCCTTTGTTTAACTGCTTTTCAAAATGGTGATTTTATAGCTTTCGCAGTTGATACATGATATATTTAATCAGCCCTGTTTTCCTGAAGACCTCTCTTTATTAATTGCCAAAGCTTACTGACAGTATTTTATTTTAAATCAAGGTGCTCAGAGACTTTGTTTGTTCTCTTTTTTTCTTTTATGATGGCTCCTAAGTCAAAGCAGTCTAAACGTTTTTTTAACAATAGATCCCAAGTAATTGCTATAAAGCCACAGTCTTTGCCTTCTACGCCCCCTACTGGAGATTTGTTAACGAAAGAATTTCTTTTTGAAACCCTTAGAGAATTTAGACAGGAAATGAAGCAACTTATTTTGGAATTATGTGATAAACTTGATGCCAAGATTGCTCAAACAAAGGAGGATACCATCGGGGTTATAACTGTGATGACAGATTATATTGCAGGAATGGAGGATAAACTGGAACTTTTGGAAAAAGCCAATTCTAATCTGACATCTAAAATTGAAATGTTGCAACAGGAAGTTGAAAAGGCAGAGAGACAACTTGTTATAACAAACTATAAAAAGACTGCGTTTGCAATAAGAGTTAGGGGATTGCGTGAAAACGAACAGGAGAATTTGAAGCAGACCTTTTTTGAGGCTTTCAGTCATTTGGTGGGAAGTCCGGGACTCAACTTTGATTGGCAGATCCAAAAAATTTACCACCATAATTCGTGGACAGCAAAACAGAGACAGCTTCCGAGAGATATAATTATATATTTTGCCACAAAAGAATCCAGAAACGCGATACTACAAGAGTTTTATAATAACAGGCTGCGAATTGATGGACAGGACTTGATTGTTTGTTTTTTTTTAAAGAAAAGATAAGCTGTCACCCATGCATACGTGTCTATGGAGATTCTCAGTCATCCAAGTCGTGGTTGTCCCCAAAGGTGCTTTTTTCAAATGGTGACTAGACTTCGTTTTTCCTTGAGGATGTTTCGCATCTCATCCAAGAAGCTTCTTCTGTTCTGCAGTTCAGAATGGAAGGAGCTTCTTGGATGAGAAGCGAAAGGTCTTCAAGGAAAAACAAACTCCAGTTTGCTTTTCTAAAAGCACCTTTAGAACAGCCATCAATACATGAGGACTCATCTTTGATGCGTAATTAGTATTTTGATCGAACTATGTCAAATTGTTCAATGCTGGCAGGATCAGGAAACAAACAAACAAACAAACAAACAAATCTGAATTTCTGGAATGAACATCCTTACTAATAAGATAATTTCTTGGAACTTGGAAGTTTGCCAGAGCAATGCATGTCTATTTAGATGGAATCCCTTGCATCTTTGTGACAATGCTATTCCTTCCCCTGGACTAAGGAATCTTTTCTGCAACACTCACTTCTCACTTCTGTAATCGTTTTAATCTCCTCCTCTACATTCCTACGAGGTGGCGCAGTGGTTAAATGCAGCACTGCAGGCTACTTCAGCTGACTGCAGTTCTGCAGTTCGGCTGTTCAAATCTCACCGGCTCAGGGTTGACTCAGCCTTCCATCCTTCCGAGGTAGGTAAAATGAGGACCCAGATTGTTGTTGGGGGCAATATGCTGACTCTGCAAACCGCTTAGAGAGGGCTAAAAGCCCTATGAAGCGGTATATAAGTCTAACTGCTATTGCTATTGCTATTACAGCCTGTTAGATAGTCTCTCACAGATTGAAGACAGGGAGAAAGGAGAAAGTGGAGAAAACAGGATCTTAACCAGGGATGGGCTTCAAAAATTTCCGCAATGGGTTCTCTGCCTGATTGCTGGGTGGGCGTGATCATGGTGGGCATGGCCATCCAGCCACCTGCACCCGGGGGGGGGGACGTTGTCACCTTTCCCAGACTCCGGAGGCTTTCCTCGAGCCTCTGGGAGGGCGAAAACTTTCTCCCCTGGTCTCCAGCCTTCTGGAACTTCTGGAAGGCCTGTTTTCCCCACTCCCTGAGCCTCTACTGAGCCCTGCACTTACCTTGCCTCCAAAATGGGCCATGTGGAGAGTCCTAGGAGGGGTGGGATGGGAGGGGCAGGGCATGGTGGGCGGGGCCATCCAGAGGTGGCATTTGGAGGTTCTCCGAAGCAGCCATAACGTTAGCTATGGGTTCTCCTGAGGATTTCAAGAACAGAAGAAGCCTGCTATGGGCGAACCCATAGCAGGCCACTCCTAATCTTAACAGAGAAGGTGCATAGTTAAGAAATGTGGAAGGTAGATACAAATGGAAGGCATGGTTCTTTGACTCCATGCAGTTGAATATTTGTAGCTCAGAGTTGAACTGTGGGGTCTCTGCTGCCCTCTGAACTCGGTGCTTTCCTTGCAAACATTTCGTTACCAAATTAGGCAACTAGATGTACTTAACAGAGTAATAGAATAAGAGAGTTGGAAGGGACCTAGGAGATCTTCTAGTCCAACCCCCTGTATCAAGTAGGAGACAATATATCATTTCAGACAAGTGGCTGTCCAGTCTCTTCTTCTTCTGCATTGATCCTGAATATCAAATCCCCTCCTCTTTTCTGTAGGCAGCAGGGAAACTCTAACAAATATTAATTTTATCCAATAATAAGGGGAACAGAGAGGAGAAAGAGCTTCTGAAAGCAACCTCTAATTTAAGCCAATTTAATTCTGTGCCGGCACAGTTTTAGTGGCATTTGCTTAATAGTGTTTCCCCCATCACATTAGATATATGGTTTTAGAAAGACGAGTGGTTAATATAGAGGTCCTTATGCTTCACACACATACAAATGCATGCTTACACACACACACACACACACACACACACTTATGTCCCCACACTACGAAAAAGATGCTGAGACTCTAGAAAGAGCGCAGAGAAGAGCAAGCAGGATATTTAGGGAACTGGAGGCTAAAACATACAATGAACGGTTGCAGGAACTGTCGTGGCTAGTTAGGGAAGAGAAGGACCAGGGGAGACATGATAGCAGTCTTCCAATATTTGAGGGGGCTGCCCCAGAAAGGAGGAAGGGGGTCAAGATATTTTCCAAAGCACCTGAAGGCCAGACAAGGAACAATGGATGGAAACTGAACAAGGAGAGATTCAACCTAGAAATAAGGAGAAACTTTCTGACAGTGGGAACAATCAACCCATGGAACAGAAGTTGCCTTCGGACGTTGTGGGAGCTTCATCACTGCAGACTTTCAAGAAGAGACTAGACTGTCATTTGTCAGTAATGGTGTAGGGTCTCCTGCTTGAGCACAGGGTTGGACTAGATGCCTTCCAACAAGGTGCCTTCCAACTCTGTTATTCTATTCTATCCTATCCTATCCTAGTGTAATCTAAGCAGCAATCACATTGCTGTTCTTCGTTATTCTTCCCCGCTCCCCGGCAATATTCACACGTAAAGGGTCAAAGTTTGGACCTGCAAACCGAGCAGGACAGTTCAGCTTTCCCGTGGCACGACAAAACTGCAGTCCACTAAAGCGCGCCTGATTAAAGCGCGTCGCTGACATCATCATCAGCGCGATAACAATGACCGCGGAGAAAAAAGGGCGCTTTAAAAAGCGCTTTTAAAGCAAGCCGATTCACGTAAAGGTAAAGGTTAGGTTTAGAGTTAGGGTTAGGGTTAGGTTAAGGGTTAGGGTTAGGTTTAGGGTTACGTTAAGCATTAGGGTTAGGTTTAGGGTTAGGTTAAAGGTTAGCGTTAGGTTTAGCGTTAGGTTAAGGGTTAGGTTTAGGGTTAGGTTTAGGGTTAGGTTAAGGGTTAGGTTTAGGGTTAGGTTTAGGGTTAGGTTTGGGGGGGTTAGGTTTAGGTTTACGCATTAATTTTAGCTTTACCGCTCACAGCGTGCTGTTTTTGTCGCGCTGTGATGACGTCAGGTACGCGGTTTCGTCGAGCGCGCTTTAGTCAACCGCGGTTTTGTGGTGGAACGCTTTCCATCACCTTTGTGCTTGACTGGTGTATACCAACCTAAGTGAGAAACTGACCCTTTCCTTCCTTTCTCCATCTTTCTCCATCCACCCACCCACGAATCACCTTCCCCCTCCTCTTTATAAACCCTCTATCTCGACAATTACTTCCAGAGAAAAGGAGAAATAACACCTTCCCCACTTTGCAGAGGACAAACGAATGTTTTTTATAGCAACGAGAGAGAAAAAAATCTTCCCAAAGGCATTATATGTAAGGGAGATGCACAGACGCACACATAAAAAGACAAGTCTCAAAATGTTACTGAAGGGGGGTGAAAAGGAGAGGGAGGAAGGGATCTAGAATTAAGCAGCAACTGTTTTATCTGGGAGGGTTTCCCTTTCTTAAAAAAACAACAAGAGTAATTCAGAGTTTTGTGTGGGCTTCTGGTATCTTGCCAGCAACGTACATTTAGCACACATTTTGTTTTTGGGTTTGTTTTTTTCTGCCTCTCTTTTTTTTCAATTTTGCCAATCATTAATCACACGGAGAGCTGCAGGGATTGTGATGTGGTCACTGCTGTTTTATATTCCCACATTCTCTGTGTGTGCCTTTGAGTTAATCTTGAGTGCTGGCGGTTACTCTACAGATCCCTATAGATTTCTTAGCAAAATTTTGGAAGTAGCCCATTTACAGATTAAGAGTTGGAAAGGAACTTGTAGGTCATCTAGTCCAACCCCCACCCACCCAAGAAGGAGACCCTACACCATTTCCAAGAGATGGCAATCCAGTCTCTTCTTGAAAGCCTCCAGGGATGAAGCTCCCACAACTTCTGAAGGAAACTTCTGTTCCATTGGGTGATGGTTTTCACTGTTAGAAAATTCCTCCTTGTTTCTAGGTCAAATCTTTCCTTGATCAGTTTTCATTCATTGTTCCTTGTCTGGCCTTCGGGTGCTTTGGAAAGTAGCTTGACCCCCCCTCCTCTCTGTGGCAGCCCCTCAAATATTGGAAGACTGCTATCCTGTCTCCCCTGGTCCTTCTCTTCACTAGACTAGCCATGCCCAGTTCCTGCAACCGTTCTTCATATGTTTTAGCCTCCAGTCCCCTAATCATCTTAGTTGCTCTTCTCTGCGCTCTTCCTAGAGTCTCCACATCTTTTTTTAATAGTGTGATGACCAAAAGTAGATGCAGTATTCTAGGTGTGGTCCCCAAAGGTGTTTTTTTCCCCCAAAAGGCAACTGGACTTCATTTTTCCTTCAAGACATTTCACTTCTCATCTAAGAACTGAACTGAGTCAGAATTGAAGAAGCTTCTTGGATAAGAAGCAAAACATCTTCAAGGAAAAACAAAGGAAGTCCAGTTGCCTTTTCAAAAAGCACCTGTGGGACAACTATGACCTGGATGACTAAGAACCTCCACAGACATTTTTGGAAGCAATTTATCCTTGCCTTCTTGGTGTGGGGGGAGAGGAACTGGCCAGGTATCTTTGTATAAAGCAGGATCAGAACTCATGATCTCTCAGTTTGTAGCCTGATGCTTTAACTGCGACACCAAACTGATTTTTTTGCTGAGTGCCACAATCCAAATTAAAATGGTCTTAATAGAGGACTGTGCAGCTTTCTATAGCAATAGCAGTTAGACTTATATACAGCTTTGCAGCCCTCTCTAAGCAGTTTACAGAGTCAGCATCTTGGCCCCAACAATCTGGATCCTCATTTTACCCACCTTGGAAGGATGGGAGGCTGAGTCAACCTTGAGCCGGTCAGGATCGAACTCCTGGTAGCTGGCAGAGTTAGCCTGCAATATTGTGCCTTAACCACTGCCCCACCACGGCTCAAACTTATGGGCAACACCAAAACAAGCAAAATGTGAAAATAAGTGATATGGAATCATATCGGTGGGCAATTTTGGCATTGTAGCTCCAACGGATGTGGTTGGAGAAGGATACTTTGAAGGTGTTTATGAAGGCCTCTTCTGTAAACACCAAAGGTCTGGATGTTGTTACTGCTGAAAGCTAAGAGGCTTTGGATGACTCTTGATGCTTGTTGAGGTTTGAAAAATAAACTGCTGTGATTGCTTTTTCTTGTTCCTCAACTGTTCTAGATTTTTTTTTAAAAAAAAAGACTTGGTTTGGGCTGATGCAGGGGTCTTTTTTCCCCAAAAAAATTTTTTATTCTCTTACATACAATTTTAAGTATATGTTTACATAATTGTTATTCTTCTTTACATTTATCATTCTTATGCATTTGTTATTTCATTTAATAGGTTATAATATACAGTTTGGGTTGCTTTATTTACCATCCCTTCTACCTGTTGTAACACCACCTTATTTTCCCTTTCTTTTCTTCCTCCCCCCTCCTCTACTTTCTTCCTTCCTCCTCTCCTTCCCCTTCTTTCTTCCCTTACCTCTTCCCTACTTCTACTCTTCCTCTTCACCTTCCTACCCTCTCTCCTTCTCTTTCTCCCCATTCCACCCTCCCATCCTTACCTCTTCTTTCCAAGAAATGGGTCTTAATGAGCAAACCACAATTTCTCCAGTCGTGGGATTCAATTTTTTTTATTACTGGTTCTGTGGGCGTGGTTTGGTGGGCATGGCAGGCTTGGTGGGTGTGGCAGGGGAAGGATACTGTAAAATCTCCATTCCCTCCCGATCAGCTGGGACTCAGGAGACAGAGAATAGATGGAGGCAGGGCCAGCCAGAGGTGGTATTTACCAGTTCTCTGAACTACTCAAAATTTCTGCTACTGGTTCTCCAGTACTGGTCAGAACCTGCCTAATACCACCTCTCTATGGTCAAGAGTTTTCCACATTCAGTGAGATTCTCATGAATTGTTCATTCTCCTTTCAATGGGGCATTTTCAGGATATCGGATACATCATCTTCTTCCTTCTGGCTTTCTGTTATAGAGCCAAGGTGGCGCAGTGGTTAAATGCAGCACTGCAGGCTACTTCAGCTGACTGCAGTTCTGCAGTTCGGCTGTTCAAATCTCACCGGCTCAGGGTTGACTCAGCCTTCCATCCTTCCGAGGTGGGTAAAATGAGGACCCGGATTGTTGTTGGGGGCAATATGCTGACTCTGTAAACCGCTTAGAGAGGGCTGAAAGCCCTATGAAGCGGTATATAAGTCTAACTGCTATTGCTATTGCTATTGTTGCTCTCTCTCTGTTTCCTAACACTGAAAATCCGAAAGCGGAGAACAGAGCTCTCCCAGTAAAAGAACAAAAGCATAACAAATGTGCATTTTTCTATAGCATCTATCATCTCTTTTTTTTTAATAAAAAAAGAAAAGTGAGATTATCTCTGCATACGTTCACCTTTCCTTTGTAGCTCGGAGACCTCAAACCTCCGTGTTTAAAAAAAATGTGCTCATTTGCCCTTTTCCATCTTTTAAAGGTTAAAACGTGCGCGAAATAGCACCAATAATTTTTTTTTTAAAAAAGATCAGAGCAAATTTTTTAAAAGCTACACAGAAATTCTCTTAAAAGGCCATCGGGTATACCGAGAGTCCATTCCAGCGGCAGACAAAGAGGGTAGAGATGTGATGGCAAAATAAGTCAACCACAAGATTCTGCAGGATTTAATCCCTTACTAATAACAAGGGGTGAAGGGACACGGTGGCTCAGTGGCTAAGAGCCTGAGCTTGTTGATCAGAAAGGTCAGCAGTTCAGCAGTTCGAATCCCTAGTGCCACATGTGCCAGGCCTGCATTTATATTCCTTTTAGAATTTTGGCCTGCCACACTTTCTCTTATTTCATTATGCTGCTTATTTAGTATAGTTGATGGGAGTGGGGAATAGACAGGAGTGAGATTGTGGAATGTATTTTTTTTCATTCTTTACTAGAAGCCAAGGTCATCCTTTGTCTCCGCACCAGTACACCTGACCAGAAGAAGCTGGGTGTGGATGCCAGCAACGTGGAAGAAGATTGGACCATGTGATGGATTGTGGCTGTGGGGGCAAGATCATGAACTTTTAACTGGGTGGAATTCTGATGTCATTTCCAGTATTGGGATTAACACAGATGTGCCTAAAATGTCTGCTTTATTAAATTGGAACTTTAAGGATAGTTTTGCCTTGGTCTCTGATTTAATTCTACATGATACTTGGAACGCTGACAACATGATGGAGTGAGCTCTTGTTACTTGTCCCAGCGTCTGCCAACCTAGCAGTTTGAAAGCATGTAAAAATGCAAGTAGGAAAAATAGGAACCATCTTTGTGGGAAGGTAACAGCATTCCTTGTACCTTCAGCATGGAGTCATGCCAGCCACATGACCATGGAGACGTCTTCAGAAAGCATTGGCTTTTTGGCTTTGAAATGGAGATGAGCACCGCCCTCTAGAGCCGGGAACAACTAGCACACATGTGCAGGAGAACCTTTACCTTTCCTTATTAACAAAGGGAGAAACAAGGCATTTCTCTCCATAGCTGAAGGTCCAAAGGATCCATAAATTAATTTACCGGATAGACAAAGAATAGGCCAATCCCCCCCACCCCCAATTTTCAACTCACGTAAGGATTTAATTGTGTTGATGGTTCTCTCTTCCCTTCCACACCTGTAGAATGAGTGTTCCCTTCAAATATTGCCGTGTTAGAATTTCATCCTTTTTATCAGCAATTCATTTCTTTCCTTAACTGTTCCTCCCCTCCTACTGTTTATGATAATTGAATAATGCTATAAAAGATAATGATGGCCTCAAATCCAGCTTGGTTCCTGGGGATTTCACAAGCTGTGTAGTTTTCCTTGAAAAACACAGACCGGATTGGCCACGGTATGGTGTTCCCGGATTTCTCATCTCCCCAACCATTTCCCGGAATTGGGACAATCCAAGGATTCTTGATGGTGCCCCATCCACATACTAACCAGGGTTGACTCTGCTTGGATTCGGAACTTGGATTAGGTTAAAGGTACCACATGCTAAGACTAATTGTGCTAATTTGAGACACTAGTGAACATTGGAACAGGCAAAGCTTGTTCTAGATAACCTCTCAGTTTTCCTGCCAGCTGAGATGGATGCTCACAAGCAGGAGATGGAGATGTTGTCTGTTCCCACTGCTAGTCTTCTGTAGTGTTTCTTTGGAGTTTAACTATCTCCAAAGAACCTGGAGGAATAGAATAGAATAGAATAGAATAGAATAGAATGGAATGGAATGGAATGGAATGGCATGGAATGGAATGGAACAGAACAGAACACAGGGTGGAATAGAATAAAATAGAACAGAATAGAATGGAATGGAATGAATAGAATAGAATGGAATAGAATGGAATGGCATGGAACAGAACAGAACAGAACAGAACATAGAATGGAATAGAATAGAATAAAAAAGAATGGAATGGAATGGAATGGAATGGAATGAATAGCATAGCATAGCATAGCATAGCATAGCATAGCATAGCATAGACTAGACTAGAATAGAATAGAATAGAATAGAATATGGAGTGAAATGGAGTGAAGTGGAGTGGAATAGAAAGAGCCGAGGTGGCGCAGTGGTTAAATGCAGCACTGCAGGCTACTTCAGCTGACTGCAGTTCAGCAGTTCGGCTGTTCAAATCCCATCAGGCTCAAGGTTGACTCAGCCTTCCATCCTTCCGAGGTGGGTAAATGAGGACCCGGATTGTTGTGGGGGCAATATGCTGACTCTGTAAACCGCTTAGAGAGGGCTGAAAGCCCCATGAAGCAGTATATGTCTAACTATTGCTAACTATTGCTATTGCTATTGAATAGAATGGAACGGAACAGAATAGAACTCTTTATTACCCAAGTGTGCATAAACTCTCAGTGTACATACAAGCAATAAGTGCTAAATCATGATCATAGTCACCATAAAAATACATTCATCTTAAATAATAAGATACCACACTCAGTGGTAGTCATAGGACACGAAATAAGCAATCAACATAAATCATACTAGGATACTAAATAATATAATCGTAAGATACAAACAACTAAGCCATAGTCATAAGAAGATAAGGAGATAATTAATAGGAAAGATGAGAAGAAGAATAGTAATGCAGCCTTACTAGATAGCTTAACAGTGTTGTGGGGATTAGTTGTTAGCAGAGTGATGGCATGGGGGGGGGGAGGGAAACTGTCCTTGCATCTAGTTCAGGGGCTCTGAGCTGCATGTGGCTCTTTCATCCCTCTGCTGCGGCTCCCTGTCACCAGTCAGCATCACAATTTTGAGAGGAGCTTCCAGTTAGTTTCTCCACAATCCCCCAAATCTCTCCTTTCACCCCTTTGTCTTCCGATGGCCCAATCACCTACTTCCTGGGTGGTTTTTCTGCCTGAAAGAGAATTTGAGGAATTTTTTTTCTCTTTAACACTTTATCTCTTTGGGATACCTTCTTCAATGTATTTCTGTACATTTCTGTAGTTATTTATGCTGCCTTTTGTGGTGCTCATGGAACGTTTTCTTTTCCCCTTTCTGTAATCCTCCTTTGGATTTAACTTTCCCGTTTCCAGAAAGATGCATTTTAGAGTATCCCTGGCCCTCCTATCTCATGTGGAATTTGGCTGACCCCTTCCTACATTGTGGAATGCAACTCAACTATTGTGGCTTTAACAAAAGGCATCTCTAGGCAGTATAAGGAGTTGTGGTTCTTTTGATTGGTCTCATTTTCTACAGACCCCCTCCTTTTTTAAGAACTCCCCCACCCCAACAGGTGTCCGTGTTGGAACCTGCTGTCAATGTCCCTGTTGCCCATTGGCTACAGATTAGAGAATTGTGAGTCCATTTCCTGAATACTTACAACTCTTCTTCCCCTAAACAGTAAAGCACAGCATCAAATTCTTTCTGGAACTCACACTTCTAACATTTGCACCAGGTTTGTTGCCCACTGTTTTGCTCTAGATTTTAAAGCCAAAAGGCAAACAGAGAGAGAGACAGAGAGACAGAGAGAGACAGAGAGAAACAGAGAGAAACAGAGAGAGACAGAGAGAGAGACAGAGAGAGACAGAGACAGAGAGAAAGAGAGACAGAGACAGAGAGACAGAGAGAGACAGAGAGACAGAGACAGAATGGCAGAATGACAGACAGAGAGAAAGAGACACAAAGACACACATACACACAGATACAGAGAGAGACAGAAAGAAAGAGAGACAGAGAGAGACAGAGACAGAGAGACAGAGACAGAATGACAGAATGACAGAGAGAGAGAAAGAGACACAAGACACACATACACACAGATACAGAGAGAGACAGAAAGAAAGAGAGACAGAGAGAGACAGAGACAGAGAGGGACAGAATGACAGAGAGAAAGAGACACAAAGACACAGAGAGAGAGAGAGAGATATACAGAGAGAGACAGAAAGAAAGAAAGAAGAAAGAAGAAGAAAGAAAGAAACAGAGAGAGAGAGAGGAGAGAGGAGAGACAGACAGACAGAGACACAGAGACCAAGAAAAGAGGCACAGAGAGATGATAGACAGATAGCAAATGGGGTGAGGGTATCTGAGTTTGCTTCCAAGTTGGGACAGGTGGAAAAATTATCCACCTTACAACTAGGTAATCCTCAATTTATGATCACAATTGAGTCCAAACTTTATGTTCCTACATGAGGATGCTTGTCAAGTGAGTTTTACCCTGTTTTACAACCTGTCTCACCCCAGTTGTTAAGGGAATCATTGCAATTGTTACAGATAGATACACAGTTGTTTAAGTGAGTCTGATTTATCCATTGACTTTGCTTGTCAGGAGGTTGCAAAAAGGGATCGCATGAGCCCAGGACACAGCAACCATCAGGAACAGGAGCCCATTGCCAGGTGTCTGAATGTTGGTTACATGACCATGGGGAAGTTGCAACGATTGTAAGTATGAAAAATTGTCGGTTTTTTTCAGTGATGATGCAACTTTGAACGGTCACTAAATGAACTGCTGTAAGTCCAGAGCTATCTGTGATGAGGCTTTGGCAAGATAAGGTCAGGTGCAATGCTTGATCCCAAGATGTTACAGTATGTCTCTAAATTGTCTGCTGTTGGGTTCCACCAGATTTGACTGGTAAGCATAAGAGGAGGGAGGGAGGGAGAGAGGGCAGAAGAGAGAGAAACACACAGAGAGAAATAGAAAGAGAGAGAAGAGAGAGAGAAAGAAAGAAAGAAATACAGAAGAAAGAGAAAGAAAGAGAAACACACAGAGAAACACACAGAGAAACAGAGAAAGAGAAACAGAGAGAGAAAGAGAGAGAAGAGAGAGAGAGAAAGGATACAGAGAGAAGAGAAACACACAGAGAGAGAGAGAGAACAGAGAGAGAAGAGAAAGAGAAAGAGAAACACACACAGAGGGGAGAACAGAAATAGAGAGAAAAACCAGAGAGAAAGAGAGAGAGGAAGAGAGAGAGAGAGAAAGAAATACAGAGAGAAAGCTAAACACAGAGAGAAAACACACAGAGAAACAGAGAGAGAGAGAGAAGAAAGAGAAACAGAAAGAGAGGGAAAGAGAAAACAGAAAGAGGGAAAGAGAGAAAGAAAGGGAGAAGAGAAACACAGAGAAGGAAACTTTGCAAAGGGACGTTGTAGAGGGAGGAGGAGAAAGAAGAGGGGAGCGGGGGAGGCAGAGACCTTCTCTTCCCCCTGGCCGTCCTGTCTTTTCAGAGGAAAACCTTGCGGGGATCCAGAAACAGGAGTTCTGCTCCATCCTGGACGGACGGATGGAAGTTGGATTCACCGGCCAGAGATGCAGTGAAGGAGTAAGGGGCGGGGGGGGGGCGGCTGCAGGAAGGGGGACCCTCTGCAAGCAGCCACTGCCTCCCGCTTTTGCCTTCAAGGCAGTTTTCCCAACTCCAGGGCTTGGGCACCGCTTCCTTCAGGATCGGGAGCAGGGGGGCGTTCAGAATCAAGAGGAGCCCGTCCCACCTCCTTCGCGCCCCCCATTACCCACCCCTAACAACACACCGTTTTCAGGCAGTTCAGCCTCCTCCACCTCCTCCCCCTCTCCTCCTCCTCCCTCCTCTCCTCTCCCACTCCTCTCCTCCCCCTCCTCTTCCTCCAGCCGCCACTCGGATCTGTTCGCGGCCGGGCTGGCCCCGGGAAAACCATGCCGCTGCCCTGCCGGAGCTGGACCCTGGCGCTGCTCACCCTGCTCGTGGGCATCCTGCTTTTCGCGGACATCGCCGAGATCGAGCTGGAAATCGGGTAACAAGAAGTGGCGCGCGAGAGGGGCAAGCCACCTACCCAGCCACCCTCCACACCCCCTATCTACCACCCAGCCCATCCTCCCCTGTTGGGGCTGCTTAAGAACAGTTTGGGGGCAGGAGAAAATCCAGAGGGGGCGGGAAGGATGGAGGGGGGGCAGTCAGTGGGAAAGCTGATAAAACGGGCGGGGGGCATGGGGAGGTGGGTTCAGACAGGTGGGGGCAAGAGGGCGGCTTTGCTTGCCTAGACAGCAGGGGGGCTCCCCCGCGTCCGGGGAAGGGGGGGAGACAAAAGACGGCTGCTGAAAGAAAGGGGTGCCCAGAGGACTTCGGGGAAGGGCTGGGAGGGGGCGCGGAGGTTTTCTTTGTTTCCAGCGCAGCCTGTTCCTGCCTCGTCGGCTGGAGAAGGAAGGGAGAAACGGAGCTCGCGGGGAAGGGTGGGGGGGGGACCGCTTTCTTTTTAAACAACACCCCTCTCACCTATTTCGTGAGTGAAGAATCGGGGGTGGGGGCTAGCCATGCCCGGGAAGGTTTGGAAGGGGCAAAGGGGGCGTGGAGGAAACCACCCCGCCCAGCGCGCTCCTCAATTCCGATTGTTCGGGGGAAATTTTCTCCTGGACGGTTTTGGGGTACCTCTCTGCACCCCCTCCCCCTCCTTGCGCTCCGCACCCTACTTCCCGCGCTAGCTGGGGAAGGGGCTCCGGCGCTTAGCATTGGCTTCCACTGCCGGCCAGGGAACCGCGACAGGGTTCCCCTGAGCAGGTGCAGAGCGCAGCTCTTTCCAGCGGTGCGGCGACCATTCCGGGACCAAAGACGCCCGATCAGCCTCCACCCCTCCCCAAAACCCCCCACTTTGAGTTGCCTTGGCAACCCGCGCGCCTAAAGTGAGGAGGGGGTGGGGGGAGCTGACAAGCCCCAGGAAGAGTTTGGAAAAGACCCCAATTTTAGCCCTAGTCTGAGCGCCTCGAATCGAGCCCGGTTCCCTGCCTTCGTAGAACGGGTGAAGCCCGGTTTCTTTGAGCGGTGGCGACTGTTTGCTGGTTTAAGGTGATGTCTGAACCCAGCCGGTGTGATGAGTTCATTGTTCGGCGGATTGTGCAGACTTACGTACACACCCCCTCCCTCCCAAGGCGCCTCACTTCCACAACAGAATTGAACAGGGAAGGGAAAGTGAGTTCAAATGAGATGAGCTTGTTTTGATTTCCTGGCTTTAATTTGCGTGGGATTCCACCCCGTTGTGACTTCCTTCTCTGAGCCCAGTTAAATCAACCTGCGTTCGTTTGAGTGGCAACCCTACCTTAAGAGAAAGACAACTCCTATCCAGGCAAGGGCTAGAAAAGGACCGGCTTTGGACAATAGGTTTTGGAGTCCAAGCCATTAAGGAACGTGATGGCTTAGGCAGGGAATGAGTCAGGAGTACCAAAATAATAATATAATAATAATTAGTTCTCAGCACCACCATTCAAGTGGTTCTTTAGTCCAGCGTTTCTCAACCTTGGCAACTTGAAGATGTCTGGACTCAACTCCCAGAATTCCCCAGCCAGCGAATGCTGGCTGGGGAATTCTGGGAGTCTGAGGTCCAGACATCTTCAAGTTGCCAAGGTTGAGAAACGCTGCTTTAGTCAGCCTTGTTTGGACCAGGTACTTCTTGGTATCAATGAAGATGGAGGTAGAGATGAGGAGGGGTCACTTCTTGTAGTCTAGCAGAGCAATTCAATGCATAAGAAAAACCTTCAAAGGGTGTCGGACAACATCCAAAGTACTTGCGGCTCTGGAAAACCAAAGAGAAGTATTGCTGGATCAGATCTTATTTGGGAATGGAGGAAGTCAGAATAGAATAGAATGACGCATAGTTGGAAGGGACCTTGGAGGTCTTCTAGTCAACCCTCTGGTCGCTATCTCAGGTTGAATTTCCACCGCAACCTTAACTAGAAAAACAGGATAACAGAGTCGGAAGGGATCTTGGAGGTCTTCTAATTCAACCCCCCTGCTCTGGCAAGAAACCCTATGGTATTTCAGATAAACGGTAGTTCAGTCTCTTATTAAAAACTTCCACTGTTGGAGGCCTATAAATAATAAACAAATCAAATCAAATCAAATCATTCACACTTCTGGAGGAAACTTCTGTTCCACTGATTAATTGTTCTAACTGTCAGGAAATTTCTCCTTAGTTTCCAAATTGCTTCTTTCCTTGATTAGTTTCCACCCATTGCTTCTTGTCCTGCCCTCAGGTGCTTTGGAGAATAGCTTGACTCCCTTCTTCTTTGTGGCAACCCCTGAGATATTGGAACGCTGCTATCATGTCTCCCCTAGTCCTTCCTTTCATACATTAGACCTATCCAATCCCAGCAAGGATTGGTGGCTCAGTGGCTAAGACGCTGAGCTTGTCGGTCAGAAAAGTCGGCAGTTTGGCAGTTTGAATCCCTAGTGCCACGTAATGGAGTGAGCTCCCGTTACGTATCCCAGCTTCGTAAAGCACATAAAATGTAAGTAGAAAAATAGGAACCACATTGGTGGGAAGGCAACAGCGTTCTGTGCACTTCGGTATTTAGTCATGCCAGCCACATGATCACGGAGATGTCTTGGACAGTGCTGGCTCCTTGGTTTTGAAGCGGAGATGAGCATCGCCCCCTAGAGTCAGGAACAACTAGCACATGTATGCGAGGGGAACCTTTACCTTTACCTTAATCCCAGCTAACCGTTCTTCATATGTTTTAGCCTCCAGTCCCCTAATCATCTTTGTTGCTCTTCTCTGTGCTTTTTCTAGAATCTCAACATCTTATATTTTTTTTACATTGTGGTGACCAGGGCAAGAAGTTTTATTGTGCCATGTTGATGACACTCCTTAGCAAGGGGGAACATGTGAAAGATTTGTGGTTTACTCTGCTCTGCAAATTAAGTCTCTTTAGGCGATGAGGGCTTGGAGTCTGGTGTGAACTCAGGAGACGGGTAATTGAGGTTCCATGTATGCAGGCCAGAGAGATTCACCTGTTACAGCTCGGTTCTTCTGTGTGAGGAAGATGAGGAAGGAGAAGGAGTATTTTGTCTTGCTGGGTGGATTGGTTTTTTATTAGAAAGAGGATTCTAGGCAGGGGTGGGCTTCAAAAATTTTAGCAGCAGGTTCTCTGCCTGGTTGCTGGATGGGTGTGGCCATGGTGGGCCTGGCTAGGGTGGGTTTCTGCATCATGGCGGGCGAGTGTTTTCACCCTCCAAGGCTGCGGAGGGCTTTGCTCTCGAGCCTACGGGCGGGCAAAAATGGCCTCTCCCAGGCTTCGGAAGCACTCCAAAGGCCGGTGACTGGCCTGTTTCCAATCTTCTGGAACTTCCAGGAGGGCCGTTTTTTTGCCCTCCTTGAACCTCCGCATGGGCCCTGGTACTTCCTGGCATCCTAAGTGGGACTCCTGGGAGGGGTGGGAAGGGCGGGAAGGGCGGGGAAGGGTGGGAGGGCCAGCCAGAGGTGGGATTTGCAGATTCTCCAAACTGGGCAGACTCTTAGCTAGAGCATTCTCCTGAACCGTGCAGCAGCCCACCCCTCAATCTGGGTACAAGTAAAAAGGGGGTGGCCTTTCTGTGTCCCATGGTTGTAGCCGCCATCTTGAGAGCTTTGACCTACCATTCTTGCCAACATCTCTATCATTTCTTGAAAGCATAACAGCCTCCTGGGTCTTGGTTACCTGTCATCAGTTGGGTTATTGGGGTGAACCAGGTAGGGAGGGGCAACATTGGAGACTGGAGGAGGACTTGGAAGGTGGAGCTCTGTTTGGACAATTTCAGGAGATGAGGGGTCTTCTCCAGAATTTCTGAAGGTAATCATGGCAGAAGCCAATTGCTGTTCTTCTTGAGATACTTGATCTATGGCAACCACTCAGCAGGATGGGAGCAACAGTATAGGCTGGAATCCACCCACCGACCCAGACAAACACACACTCAAAATTGGTAATGCTCTAGTAGACAGGGGAGGGAGGGGGAGGGAGATCGGAGAAAAGGAAAGGGGGGGAAAGGTGGAAATGGAGGGGAGGGGAGGAACATGGCGAAGGAAGGGAAGCATAGGGGGCAGTAAAGGCGAAGAAAGAAGAAGAGAAGAGTGGAAAGGGAGGGGAGGGAGGAAGATGAGAAGGGAAGGGGAAGGGAAGAAGAGAAAAGAACAGGAGGGAAAGGGAAAAAGAGAAAGGAAAGGGAAAAGTGGCAGGGGATGGGAAGGGAAACCAGAGGGGGTAGGGAAGGGAGAAGAAGAAAAGGGAAAGGAAGGAAAGAGACAAGATGGGCAGGGAAGGGGAAGGGAAGGGAAATAGAAGAAGAAGGAAAGGAAGGGAAAAGGAAAAAGAGAAAGGAAGAGTGGAAAGGGAGGGGAGGAAAATGGAAAAGGGAAGCAGAGGGGGGGAGGAGAAAGGAGTAGAAGAAGAAAAGGGAAAGGGAAGAATGGAAAGGAAAGGGAGGGGAGGAAAATGGGAAGGAAAGCAGAGGGGAAAGGGAAGGGAGATAGAAAAAAGGAAAGGGAAGGGAAGAGGGGAAATGGCGGGGAGGAGAGGAAGATGGAAGGGAAGCAGAAGGGAAGGGATAGAAGAAGAAAGGAAAGGAGGAGAAACAAAAAGGGAAAGGGAGGGAGGACAGGAAGACAGGAAGGAAGAGAGCACTTTCACTGGCCTCTGTGGTTTAGGGACTTTGCTTTTAAAACGACATGCTTCTCCAAAACTAAGACGAGCAGTTGGAAGCAATCCCTAGGGCGAAAAAGGGTTTAGGGCCACAAAATCTCTATCCCTTCTCTGATTCTCTTTCTCCTTCCCCTTCTCCCTCCTTTCCTTCCGAGCAGCAGTTGTATGGATGGGGCAGAATTTCCAACTGACTTTTGAAGTGAAACGAAGGGCTGTGTGAAAGGGGTCAAGGGCCAGGCCTAGTCTAAGAGCTGAGTGTTGCCAGCCCCTCTTGTAACATGTGAGATATCAAGGTGGATGCAAAAGGTGCTTTCCATTCTAGCAAACTGCCTTGGTTTAGGTCAGAGAGAAAGCTCACCACACTATAAAAAAGATGTTGAGAAAGAGTGCAGAGAAGAGCAACCAGGAGGATTAGGGGACTGGAGGCTAAAACATATGAAGAACGGTTGCAGGAACTGGGCATGGCTGGTCTAGTGAAGAGAAGATCAGGGAAGACATGAGAGCAGTCTTCCAATATTTGAGGGGCTGCCACAGAGGGAGGAGGTCAAGCTATTTTCCAAGGCACCTGAAGGCAAGGAATAATGGATGGAAACTGATCAAGGATTCAACCTGGAAATAAGGAGACAGTGAGAACAATCAACCAACGGAACAGAAGTTGCCTTCAGAAGTTGTGGGAGCTTCATCACTGGAAGCTTTCAACAAGAGACAGGACTGCCACCTGTCAAAAATGGTGTAGGGTCTCCAGTTTGGGCAAGGGTTGGACTAGAAGACCTACAATGTCCCTTCCAACAAGACTCTGGTTTCTCGAGGTAGATCAAAATGGGGAACTTTTCATGGCTAGGAGTCACCTGAAATGCCACAGGTGGACGTTCACAATAACTAGGGTTATCAGGCCCTATGCCCAGGTGGCCAAACTCAAGTCAGCCACTGAGGACAGCCAAAGAGATCATAGGTAGTCCTCAACTTACGACTACAATTGAAATCAGAATTTCCCTTCTTAAACGAAACATTTGTTAAGTGATTTTTTGCCCCATTTGATGACCTTTGTCGCTACTGGTTGTTAAATGAAACACTGCAAATGTGAAGTCAGTAACACAGTTAAGTGGAATCTGGCTTCCCCATTGGGTTTGCTTGTCAGAAGGTCACAAGAGAGGATCCGGGACACTACGACTGTCATAAATATGAGTCACTTGCCAAGTGTTTGAATTTTGATCATGTGACCCTGGAGATGCTGCAATGGTCGTAAGTGTGAAAACAGTCCTAAGTCACTTTTGTCAGTGTCGTAATGGTGACTCAGTGAATTGTTGTAAGTCTGTACAGGAAGCTGTAACCTTTGGCCGCATTTCTGTAGCCTGCCTCTGGGAATTAAAATAGAGTAACCTCATTAATGGGATGCGGTGGCTCAGTGGCTAAGATGCTGAGCTTGTCAATCAGAAAGGTTGGCAGTTCAGTGATTTGAATCCCTAACGCCGCATAACGGAGTGAGTTCCCGTGATTTGTCCCAGCTTCTGCCAACCTAGCAGTTCGAAAGCACGTAAAAAATGCAAGTAGAAAAATAGGAACCACTTTTGTTGGGAAGGTAACAGCGTTCCGTGCGCCTTTGGCATTGAGTCATGCCGGCCACATGAGACCACAGAGACATCTTCAGGCGGCTGGCTCTTCAGCTTTGAAACAGAGATGAGCATCACCCTCTAGAGTCAGGAACAACTAACCATATATGTGAGGGGAACCTTTACGTTTAACCTCATTAGGCTCAAAACTGAACAGGGCTTTCTGTTTTTTATCGCTGTCTGTCCGGATTCATGATGCTTTCTATAAAATGTTAAATGTCCTTAAAGACATTTGCTGGGGTGTTTGTATTGTTCCCATCTCAAAATGTTGGAAATCTCTGCTTTTGATTGTCAGCAAAAATGCTGGAGAAGATCTTGGGGTGGAAAAAAAAAAGAAAAATTATTTGAGAGTGCCATGTATTTAAGAAATACATAAAAATTGGGCACAGAATCCAGTCTATTAAAAAGAAAATTGCTTGGTTTGAGACTTGTGGTGAACATCTTAATTATTACCATCCCATTATATGTTTCTGATGTCTTATAAGTATATTGTTTTCCTCTGTATTTTCCCCTTTCTTTTTTCTGGAAAGCTGAATCTATAATATCCGACTTGGCTTTCTTTCCAAGTATTTCTACATTTGACACTGGCCTCCATGGGGTTTCTTACCACTTGGTAAGGCCACACTTGGAATACTGCATTCAAGAGCCAAGGTGGCACAGTGGTTAAATGCAGCACTGCAGGCTACTGCTAGATCAGCAGGTCAGCGGTTCAAATCTCACCGGCTCAGGGTTGACTCAGCCTTCCATCCTTCCGAGGTGGGTAAAATGAGGACCCAGATTGTTGGGGGCAATATGCTGACTCTCTGTAAACCGCTTAGAGAGGCCTGAAAGGCCTATGAAGCGGTATATAAGTCTACTGCTATTGATATTGCTACTATTGCTATTCAGTTTCGGTCGCCACATATAAAAAGATGTCAAGATCCTCATAAGAGTGCAGAGAAGAGCAAAAAAGAGGATTAGAAGACTGGAGGCTAAAACATATGAAGAACGGTTGCTGGAACTGTGTATGTTTAATCTGATGAAAAAAAGACTAGGGGACATGATAGCAGTCTTCCAATATCTCAGGGGCTGCCACAAAGAAGAGGGAGTCAAGCTATTCTCCAAAGCACCTGAGGACAGGACAAGAAGCAATGGGTGGAAACTAATCAAGGAGAGAAACAACTTGGAACTAAGGAGAAATTTCCTGACAGTGAGAACAATGAATCAGTGGAACAACTTGCCTCCAGAAGTTGTGAATGCTCCAACACTGGAAGTTTTTAAGATGTTAGACAGCCATTTGTCTGGTATGGTATAGGGTTTCCTGCCTAGGCAGGGGTTGGACTAGAAGACCTCCAAGGTCCCTTCCAACTCTGTTATTCTATTCTTTTGTATTCTTATTTGTTTGGGATGAATTTCTCTTTACATTCTGAGTGATTTATCTTTTGCCATTGTTTAGTTTCTTTAAAAAAACCATTTTCCATTTTTGTTTCAATCTACTTTTTAATAGAACAAAATGGATGAAGTGAGTCTATGCCATATTGATACTTTAAGACACACACCCTTGCAGATACCCATGACAAGAAAAGGTCAAGAAAATTGGGTGATGCTTAAAAATGGATGCTATACTAGTTACTCTGCAAAAGTGAGCAACTTTGGTTGAAGTTAGGAAGGAGGGAGGGAGGGAGGGAGGGAGGAGGGAGGGAGGGAGGAGAAGGAAGGAAGGAAGGAAGGAAGGAAGGAAGGAAGGAAGATCAAATTGCCAGATCAATATATGAGGGAAGAATAACTGGGTTGAGAAAAGAGGAAAACAGAAATTTGGTTGGATTTCAGAGATGGTCACAGAACAGAAGGTGTTGACTTATTCCCCCCAAGGATCTGAGGGCAGGACAAAGAGTAACAGGTGGAAGAAACCCAGAAATAAGGAGAAATATTTGACAGTGAGAACAATTAATCAACAAAACAGGTTGCCTCCTGAAATTGTGGGTGCTCCATCAACGGAGGTTTTCAAGAAGAGACTGGAGAGCCCCTTATCCGGAATAGTATAATTTTCTGCTTGAAACTAGCAAAACCTCCAACTCTGTTATTCTGTATTGGTATTCAAATCCAATCCTAAAAATAAAGTGAGAGGATTAAAAAAAACAGTCAGTGTATGAAGGGGTGAATAAAATAATGATAGAAACAAGGATGCTTTCCAGAGATGAAGAACTGGAGAGATTTAATGAATGGGACTGATATAAATCAGATTTGGTTTGATTCCCCTTTCTTATTGCTTATTTCTTTGGCTTGCTTCTCCTCACGTGTCTTCTAGTCTTTGCATAATACGATTTACTTCAAAAAGGAAAAGCGTAATGCGTATCTAAGTATCTAAGTATGATTTGAATATGGTTCAATGTATGGCTTCATCTCGGTTCTTTCCGATCCTGTGGATTCCTTTTATGTTTACACTTTCAAGGCAAGCTCCTTGTTGTGTGTGTGGTGTGTGTGTGTGTGTGTGCGTGCATGCACGTTCACGCAAAATAATGCGCTATATTATGGGAATACGTTTGAGAACTCAAATCACAGATGCCCCCTGAAAGCTTTAATGTAGCTTTCGGAGCCCCTCCAAATATAATGGTCACTTAATTGTAATGTTTAACATGACAGAAAGGGGAAGGAATTGTCAGATTGTGAGGGACAACCCTTAACTGCCTCTAATGTATTGCAAATGGCTTTAATTTAATTTAAATGGAGTTAAACCCACATTTTTATCCTGACCTCAGTATGGTTGGGAGTTTGTCCAATGGCTATTGAAAGATGGGGCTTAGATTGAAAAGTGTTGTGTGGACCCTTGCACTTGAAGGAGAGAGAGAGAGAGAGAGAGAAGGAGAAGGAGAAGGAGGGAGAGAGAGAAGGAGAGAGAAGGAGAAAGAGAGAGAGGGGGAGAATGAGAATGAGAGAATAAGAGAAAATGAGAGAGAATGAGAGAATGATAGAAAATGAGAATGATAATGATAGAAAATGAAACAGAGAATGAGAGAAAATGAGACAGAGAATGAGAGAAAATGAGAGAGAGAGAGAGAAAGAGAATGAGAGGAGACTTGTGGACTTCAATTCCCAGAATTCCCCAAGAGTTGAAGTATATAAATCTTAAAAGTTGCTAAGGCTGGACACCAGCAATCTTCAGCAAAAGTCCCCAGCCTCCAGTCTCTCCACAGAACCAGTCCCTGTGCCCAAAAGATTAGGGGCGCTGATCTACAGCAAGCAACACTACCTTGTTGAACATGGTTAATTTCAGAAAGAGCTATAACAATAATAACAGTTAGACTTATATACCGCTTCATAGGGCTTTCAGCCCTCTCTAAGCGGTTTACAGAGTCAGCATATTGCCCCCACAGTCTGGGTCCTCATTTCACCACCTGGAAGGATGGAAGGCTGAGTCAACCTTGAGCGGTGAGATTAGAACCGCTGAACTGCAGAACAGTCAGCAAGTGGCCTGCAGTACTGCACCCTAACCACTGCGCCACCTCGGCTCTCAATGTTGGGTTGGATCAAGTTCGTAGTTGAATGAGAGATTGCTGGTTAATCCCAGGGCTGTAATCTCACCCAATTGTAACACACTTCCATGCTGTTGCCAAAAAAATATTATGAAGGCACCTCCAGTTAGCTGAGCTCAATGCAAGGGAGATGAGCCATCCCCCAGAAAGGAGTTAGCTGCTGTAGCAGAGAGAAAGAGAGAGAGCTTTGCAAAAGGTTGCTTGCTTTTCACTATGACCATTGGTAGCTATTATCTTACTAGATTTTCCAAAAGATTGAGAAAGGGAAAAGTTGTTTACGGACCGCCGTTACCCACCAGAATCCAGAAGAAGAGACGGTTGAACTGAAGGTTGGGGTGAACATCAAGACATATTTGGGGCATCCTTGCAGACTTCTCAACTTCAACAGACTGGTGTGGTCTAGGACCACTTTTTTGTTTGAAAAGTTTGGGGGATTATTGTGCATGAGAGAGAACCCTGGGAACTCTAAAGAACTGTTTTCCCAGAACCTCTGCAAAAATGATCACTGGATTTGATCTTTGAAAGGCAGGAAATCATGAGATGCACATGATGAGTGAAGGAGAACCAAGGATGTCCCCTTTGTTCCTTTCCTTCTCCCCTCCCCCTTTTCCTTTCTCTTCCCCTTTCCTTCCCCCTCTTCCACTTTTCCCTTCCATTCCTTTCCCCTTCCTTCCTTTTTCCATCCTTCCTTTTCCTTCTATCCTTCCTTCCATCCATCCATCCTCCTCCCTCCATCTCCCCTCTCCTTTCCCATTTCTTCCTTCCTTCCTTCTTTCTTTCTTCTTTCTTTCCTTATTTCTTCTTCTTTCCTTCGTTTCTTCTTCTTTCTTTCATTCCTTATTTCCTTCTTTCTTTCCTTTCTTCCTTCTTTCTTTCTTTCTTTCTTTCTTTCTTCTCAGTTCTCTTTATGATGAAACTCATGTCTTCCTAGGAATGTTTTCTTTGACTTAATGCTGGAGCACAGCGTGCCCATAGTTATTTGTTTATTTTTTAATCAATATACACTTCTCCTCCTCCTCCTCCTATTTTAATGAATTTTAGAGTATGAATGATGCTGAGTGCATAATGGAGGTTACAGAAAGGACAATAACCTCCCACTGAATTAAGTGGAGCCGTAACCGAAGAGCCCGGATGTGATGCAGAACGAACGGTGGCCTGTTCTTTTCTAACAATCCCAGCATAATAATGAAGCTGCGTATTCTCCACCCTTTCCCAGAAAAGAGGCTGTCCAAGTGCCAATTCCTCCTGCCGGCCTTTCTCCTTTCCCTTCTCTTTCTTCTATTCCTTTTAGCTCTTTGAAAGGGGATTCCAGAAGGTTTTAGGGACACAATTCCCAGGATTTCACACCCTGCAAAGATCCCGGGGGAAAGGATAATATTTTGAGGGGTTTTCTTTCTTTCTCCTAAGTGGGAATTTCATAAAGAAATCCATTGTTCCTCTTTCTTGGAGATGCATGTCTGGGTATTTATCCGAGTTGGATAGATAGTTGGATAGATTGGTTTGGATTAAGGTAAAGGTCAAAGTTCCCTCTTGTTACTTGTCCCAGCTTCTGCCAACCTAGGAGTTTGAAAGCATGTAAAATGCAAGCAGAAAAATAGGGACCACCTTTGGTGGAAGGTAACAGCATTCCGTGCACTAAAATGATGTTTAGTCATGCCGGCCACATGACCGTCTTTGGACAGCGCTAGCTCTTTGGCTTTGAAACGGAGATGACCACTACCCCCTAGAGTTGGGAACACTAGCACATATTTGCGAGGGGAACCTTTACTTTATATATGGGTGATATTTAGTTTCAGTCTTTATGGGGAAAGAAATGGCTGACTCGGCAATTTTCTTAACCCCAACTGCAAGTTAAGAACAGAATTGCATCCTACAAACATATATTATGACTTAATGTAATGGCCAGATTCTCACAACCTATTGAGACAAAGCTGGATTCACACAATGTACAGAACTACAAAGAACTCAAGGCTATCTGGCCTACATTCGCAAGTTGTGGGAACTAGAAGCAATTGATTTCTGTGGGTGGGCAATATAGGTGTGAGTAGATTGGTTAACTAATTTGACATGCTGGTTAGTTTGGTATCAACTTAGGGCAGATTCAGCCACCATGGCTTATGAACTATAATTCAAGGTTGGATTGTTGTGTGAATGAGGTCAGTTGGAAAAGTTGGACACAAGTTGAACAATCTTCAGAGATTGGGTTGGGAAATTGCAAAACTCAGCACCTCTGGAGAAGAACATCTTGAGAAAATTTCCCCAAGTGGAAAAAAAAAAGGCATTCCTGAATTTTATTGGCGAAGGTTTCCTTGAATTCCCAATACTCACTTTAAATGTTACAGCTTGGTTTACTAAGAGGGGGGGCGGTATTCTCTGGGCATCCAATTGCCAAGTTGTGATGACATGAATGATAATTTAGAATAACAGGGTTGGAAGGGACCTTGGAGGTCTTCTAGTCCAACCTCCTGCTTAGACAGGAAACCCTACACCACTTCAGACAAATGATTATTGAACATCTTCTTAAAAGCTCCAGTGTTGGAGCATTTACAACTTCTGGGGGCAAATTGTTCCACTGATTAATTGTTCTAACTGTCAGGAAATTTCTCCTTAGCTCTAAGCTGCTTCTCTCCTTGATTAGTTTCCACCCATTGCTTCTTGTCCTGCCTTCAGGTACTTTGGAAAATAGTTGACTCCTTCTTCTTTGTGGCAGCCCCTGAGATATTAAAACACTGTTATCATGTTACCTCTAGTCCTTCTTTTCATTAAACTGGACATACTCAGTTCCTGCAACCATTCTTTAAATGTTTTAGCCTCCAGTTTTAGCCTCCTAATCACCTTTGTTACTCTTCTCTGCCCTCTTTCTAGAGTCTCAACATCTTTTTTACATGTGGCGACCAAAACTGGATGCAATCCCAGTGTGGCCTTACCAAGGCATTGTAATTGTTTATGTGCCTCCTTTCAAATGTGTCCTTTGAAATAGGAATATTAGATTTCCTTTTCTCTAGCAAGGAAATGGTTGCAACCAGCCTTCTTTTTTCAAAATTAATCCCAGCGGTCCATTCAGGATTGCACAAATCAGAATTTCTTTAATGTTCCCCCAACTCTTCCGCTGCATCCGAGTGTGACATCACAGCTGTTGACCTCAAGTTGGCAGGTGGGATCCCAAAATAAATTATTATGCAGAATGCACCATCAGCTCTCATTCCTCAGCCCATTGCCCACGGGAGATGGGCTGGCATTCCCAGAGTTATTTCGGCTACCCATTGACAGAGCAAAAGGTTGGGGAAGGTTGCTTTATACTGTATTCCTCCTCCAGGTAAGATGAGATAGGAGACAATGAGTTGTCTTTCAGACATCATTGACATATTTATTGCAAAAGATTCCAAAGCACAGAGCAGATAATCATTTTCTTTCTTTTCTTTCTCTCTTTTTTCTCTCTTCTACTTTCTTTCTTTCATTCTTCCTTCATTTCTCTCTCTATCCTTCCCTCCCTCCCTTCCTTTCTTTTTCCACTTTCTTTCTTTCATCCTTTCTCTCTCTCCTTCCTTCCACCCATTCCCTCCCCCCCTTCCTTTTTCTTTCTCTTCCTTCCTTCCTTCCACCTTTTCTTTCTTTTTTTTTTCTCAAATATAAAACATATTAATTTTTGGCTGCAAAAACTCAACAGTACACAGTATTTCTATAATGATAAGCCATTGTAATCATCAAATCCCAAATTAAAGTTCCTTTCTTTCTGCTTCAAACAAACAGACCACATAGAAATAAAGCTAGACCAAGTTTTTTTTTTAAACGAGGTTGTTTGTTTCACCATCTCAGCCAGTTTCATTAACTTCTTCACCATTTTTCAAATTGTGGGAAACTGTAGGTCCCTCCATCTCTCTGTGTGTAAATGTGCTGTTATCATACAAAGTCCCCCATTTTTCTTCAATCGGCTTAGCTAGCCTAAGATAAGCCTAAACCTAAAGCAAAAACCTCTAATGTCA
The DNA here is from genome assembly GCF_009769535.1 of Thamnophis elegans. Taxonomy (NCBI): domain Eukaryota; kingdom Metazoa; phylum Chordata; class Lepidosauria; order Squamata; family Natricidae; genus Thamnophis; species Thamnophis elegans. Next base: position 17,900,365 of record NC_045556.1, on the reverse strand, counting down.
ATTGTTCGTTTGTTTTAGAATTCTCTGAATCAAAGCGGTTTGTTATCCCAATAAATCATAGCTGTCTTATGCCCACCAAAGTTGATAAAAGTGCCTTCAGGTTGGTTACATTTCCAGTATGTGTTTGAACTTATGATTCACAATTGAATGGAGAATGAGAGCAGCGTCCATACCATACAAGCAATTGGGGAAGAGGGATTTTGGCTGATCAGCATGAAAAACATTCCCAAGGCCAAATCCTTTGGACTTCTCAATTGGGAAACCCATCAGGGTTGTTCCAAAAGTGCTGTTTCAAAAGGCAGCTGGACCTTCTTTGTTTTTTCCTTGAAGACATTTCGCTTCTCATCCAGAAGCTTCTTCAGTTCGACTGAACGGTGGAAGATGGAAGGATTTATATTCCTTGCAGTAATCTGGTCATTAGTGCTCTTTCTGAGAGTCACTGAGGCCACTTGGAGGATTATCTATGCCTTCAGGGTCACCCAAATAGTCACCCATCTTTAAGGAAAAACAAAGTCCAGTTTTGGTGGGGGGGAAGCACCTTTGGGATTGTTCGCACCTAGGCTTCCCCAAAAAACACAAAGCAGATTCCTGATCCCGGCAAAACCCCTTTTATTAAACAAATTTGAATTCCTCTCCTTGAGATTTAGCAAAGGCCTGCAAACAGTCTTTCAAAGGAATATTTAGGACCACAGACCTTATCTAGCTTGGACAGCTGCCATGTAAACATTTTCCAAATGAGATACTGTGCAAGGAAAGACTGGGCACAGAATCTCTGAGATTCACGGACAGATCTTCACATTCCTGAAATGAATCTAATGACTGAATGAATGAATTGTTTCCTGCAAAAGCCCACTCCGCTTTCACTCCTCTTTTATTTCCTCTGGGAGAGCCATTCATCATCCACCTGTGGCCTCACTTCCAAGTCAACCCCTGTTCCTTAGCTGTTCCCTTCGTCTGGCAACTCTGGACATGCACACACTGGGAACAGGCTCCAGCTGTTTGTCTGCCTCACTGATGTCTAACTCTTAAGGCAGCTGATAACTGGCATACGGCCCTCCCCCCATCTCTGCCTCCGACGCAGAGCCCTGATCAGAGCCTTCCCCAGATTCTAGGACTGGCCCATGTACCTCCCCAACCTCCTCACTGTCCGAATCTGCTACCAGCTCCACTGGCCACTGGTGAGCCACAACAGGGGTAACCATGACTTGTATGACTGAAAATCTCTGTAGATAATGAGGGGGGTTAACCAAAATCCGGATGGAACACCTGCCCATCATTGCATCCAAACTACAGTAGTCCTCAATTTACGACCACAATTGAGCCCAAATGTATGTTGTCAGGTGAGAAAGTTGTTAAATGTCTTTTGCCCCATTTTACAACTTTCCTTGCCACGTTTGTTAAGTGAATCATTTCAGTTGTTCATTTAGTCACGCGGTTGTTAAGCGAACCTGGTTTCCTCATTGACTTTGCTTGTCAGAAGGTCGCAAAAGGGGATCCCATGGCCCCCGGTTCCATCACAAAACCGCGTTTGACTAAAGGGCACTCGACGAAACCGCGTAGCTGATGTCATCACAGCGCGACAATAGCGCGGAGAAAAAAGCACGCTGTAAACACTAAACCTAAAATTAACCCCTAAACCTAAACCTAACCCCCCTAAACCTAATCCTAAACCTAACCCTAAACCTAACCCTAACCCTAAACCTAACCCCTAAACCTAACCTAACCAACCCTAACCTAACCCTAAACCTAACCCTAAACCTAACCCTTACCTTAACTTGAATCGGCTTGCTTTCAAAGCGCTATTTAAACCGCCCTTCTTTCTCCGCGCTCGCTGTTGTCGCCCTGTTGATGACGTCAGCGACGCGGTTTAATCGGGCGCGCTTTAGTCGAGCGCGGTTTTGTCGTGCCACGTGTAGAGGAAGGGGTTAAAATCTATAAAGGGATTTCTTAAGGCAGTTTCATTTCCAGCTGGTTTGTGCTTGGGAGACGAAAGCTGCAGTGTGAAAACAAAACTCTTAGGGAAAAATGAATAGATCTGAACGAAAGCAGTCTTGACGAATGGATGAATACAAGCAGAGAAATGAAGGGGTATGTTTAGTTATAAATGAAAGGTCTAAAATGTATCCGAGAAACTATGAATTAGTGCTCTCCAGACTATTACAACTATCTATGAAAATAGGAATCTGCAAGTTGGTATAAAAATGCACGTTACATTCCAGTGAATGCAATTGTGAAAGAGCCGGAATGAATTTTGCGGAAAATTGAGTGACATTCTGAATTATATAATTGGAGATAGGAGATACTTGGTTAGGAATCGTGATTAAATGGGTGCCTAGAGTGTAGCAAAGAATGTTTGGGTCACTCAAAGATTCAAGAATGAATGCGAATTATATTGTGAGCGTCTGCTTAAATACTGCTTCAAATATATAACTCGAGCCTATATCTATTCAGATATACACAAGCAAACGACTTCTTTTATTGTTTATAATGAAAGGATGAGAGAATTGATGAGCGATTCAGGAGCGATGAGAGATTCTCAGTATAAGAAGGAGCCTTTATTGATAACATCACAAGTGAATTTGGAGTGAAATAGACATGAAGGAATTGGAATGAAAGGAGAATGTTTACTGGACTAGAACAAACCACCACCACCACCCCCCCTGCCTCTTCCTCCCTCCTCCTCTCTTCTATCTCCTCCTCCTCTTCCTCCTCCCTTCTTCCCCCTCCTCCTCTTCCCCTTTTCCTCTTCTTCCTCTTCCTCATCCTCCTCATTCTCCTTCTTCTTCCATGTGACATGTCTAAATCAAACCTTAAACTGCCAAAATGAAGCCACCTTCTTGGCTTTGTCTTTGGCCAAAAATAAGTCATTATCGGCACATGTTTCTGGTAGTAGCCAACATTCCAGAAGATGGGCTTGGTTCTGTGTCTCTCCACCTTCACACAGCGTGTTGTTATCCACTAAGAGCCTCCAATTGAGTTGATTGGTTTTACAGGCCCTCCAACTCTCAACCTATCCAGGTCCTCCAACAGGGGTGAAATCCTCCCATTTCATCCTGGTTCAGCTGAACCGATAGAGACAATTGTCATTCATTCTGTGAAGCGGTAGTTAAAAAATATCCACCCCACCCCCACGTTTTAAAGCATTTTTACTACCTATTCACCCAAACCAGAAGTTAAAAAGTGGGGGGGGAAGGTTCCATGACAATCAGCTATGCCATGCGATCATGGGAACCTTTTTTTTTTTTTTACTTTTTAATGTGTTTTTTACTACCTATTTACCCAGACCAGTAGTAAAAAAAATGCTTTAAAAAGTGGAGGAAAAAATGTTCCCACGATTGCAGGACACAGCTGAACCTTTTCCCCCCACTTCTTAAAGCAATTTTTATTACTGGTTCGGGCGAATAGATAGTAAAAATGCTTTAAAAATTAAAAAAGTTGGCCATGCCCACCCAGTCACATGACACACACCCCACCAAGCCACGCCCAGACTACTGGTGGCAAAAAAAATGTACATTTCACCACTGTCCTCCAAGTAGTATGAGGGAAGTCGGATCCTTCAGCCGTATCCTCCTTTACGGTTATTTCTTGCTAGATGGTCTCCTTCCTCCATCTTTTGATTCAATTTGTTCTTGCGTTCCCTCAAGAATGCTTGTCCTTAGAAAAAGTTCTTTTTGGATCTACATCGGCAGGCTTGGAGCATCTATCCTAAGAAGAAATGAAATATGAAGAAATAAGAAATGATAAGAGTAACAGAAGAAATAAGGGATGGAATTTAAATGCTTGGAGAAACAACAATCTCGGATATGCTGGTTACCACTTGGAGGGCTAGACATGAGGAAATCTTTTAAAGAAATGTCTTGTTGAAGGCAAAAGAGATAGAATAACAGAGTTGGAAGGGATCTTCGAGGTCTTCTGGTCCAAATCCCTGAAGAAAACCCTCTACCATTTCAGATAAATGTCTGTACAGTCTCTTCTTAAAAACCTCTAGTGTTAGGAGTGGTAGAGGGGGAGGGGAAGTAGGCTAGAGGGGGATGATGGAGGGAAGATAGAAAGTTGGAGGGGTGGAAGAAAGAGGTGTATGGAGAGTGGAAGAGGTATATTGGGTTTCTATTTTGGGGGGTATTGTTGACGAGGAATTGCTGCGATTATTGTTTAATGTTGTATGGCGTTGGCTATGCGCAGTATATATGTGAGTGTATGAAAATAAAAAAATGGAAAAAAAAAACATTATATATTTAAAAAAAAGAAATAATTAAAATGTGGTTTATTGAATTAAAAAAAAAACCTCTAGTGTTGAAGCACCCACAACTTCTGGAGGCAAGTCGCTAATCAATTAGCCTTAGGTTACATCAATAAGTACTGTGTTTCCCCGGAAATAAGACCGGGTCATATTAATTAATCATATGGAGGCTAAAACATATGAAGAATGTTGCAGGAACGGGTATGTCTAGTTTAATCAAAAGAAGGACTAGGGAGACATGATAGCAGTGTTCTGATACCTCAGGGGCTGCCGCAAAGAAGAGGGAGTCAACATATTCTCCAAAGCACCTGAGGCAGGACAAGAAACAATGGGTGAAAGCTAATCAAGGAGAGAAGCAACTTAGAACTGAGGAGGAATTTCGTGACAGTTAGAACAATTAATGAGTGGAACAACTTTCCTCCAGAAAGTTGTGATTGCTCTAACACTGGACATTTTTAAGAAGATGTTGGATATCCATTTGTCTGAAGTGGTGTAGGGTTTCCTGCCTAAGCAGAGGGTTTGACTAGAAGCCCTCCAAGGTCCCTTCCAACTCTGTTATTCTAATTCTAATTTTGCTCCTAAAGACACATTGCCACTTATTTTCCAGTTAGGTCTTATTTTCGGGGAAATACAGTACTAAATGCGTCCATCTGGCTGACATCTTAACTGAGGCTTATTTTGGGAGTAGGGCTTATATTATGAGCATCCAGGATGCTGGAAAAATCATGCTAGGGCTTATTTTCCAGTTGGGTCTTATTTTCGGGGGAACACGGTAACCCCAATGCAATGCAAATAGGTGTCAAAGTTGCCGTGATATGAGATTTTTTATCTGACTAGGCTCAGCAATTCACTAGAGTGATAACTAACCACTATAATAAAGAATCACTGATTAGTTGGGAGAAAGACTGTGATGAACCGAGATGAAATATTAAAAGTGCAGAGACATCACCCAAAGGAAAGGTATGTATTGTCAACCTGGATCATCAGGAAGAAGAAGAAGAAGAAGAAGAAAGAAGAAGAAGAAGAAGAAGAAAGAGAGAAGAAGAAGAAGAAGAAGAAGAAGAAGAAGAGAGGAGGAGGAGGAGGAGGAGGAGGAGGAGGAGGAGGAGGAGGGGAGGAGGGGAGGAGGAAGAGGAAGAGGAGGAGGAGGAGGGGGGGAGAAGGAGGAGGAGGGGAGGAGGAGGAGGAGGAGGAGGACGAGGAAGAGGAGGAGGAGGAGGGGGGAGGAGGAGGAGGGGAGGAGGAGGAGGAGGGGAGGGATAATTAATGCCTTTTAGCTCTGGTGCTGCAGACAATTGTGAGAAGAGCTTAACCTGCAAAAGGAACAAATAATCAATACAAGCTGATGTAAAATCTACTGGAAGCGCTAGTAATGAAGCTCAGCAGAAGCGCTAACAATGAAAAACGGACTGGATTGAAGCTAATGTTTGGGAGATGTAATGAACAGGCAAGAGTGACTGGAAACCTCCCTTATGCAGGGGGAGAAAACCCCAAAGCCGATTATGAAAAGGCCAATAGAAAAAAAAAAAAAAAGAAAGGCAATAGACTATCATGGAGAACACAACCAGGAGCAGAATACACATAGTCCTCAATTTACGATCACGATGAGCCCAAAACCTCTGTGCTGAGTGGAAACATTTCTTAAGGGGTTTCTCCCATTTTACAACCTTCATTGCCACCGCTGTTAAGTGAATCACCATAGCTGTTAAGTTAGTCAAATGGTTGTTAAGTGAATCTGGCTTCCTCCATCAATTTGCTTGTCAGGTGGTCAAAAAGGGAATCGCATGACCACGGGACTCTGCAACCGTCATAAACGTGAGTCATCTGAATTTTGATCAAATGACCACGGGGATGCGTCAATGGTTGTAAGTATGAAAAACGGCCGTAAGTCACTTTATTCGGTGCCGTTGTAACGTCAGACGGTCACTAAATGTACTGTTGTAAGTCGAGGACTCCCTGTACTGCAAATGTGGGATTGGAAAGGGAAAAATGTTGACACGGAAGTCATAAACCTGGAAAGGAAATTTGTGAAGGGCGGAGGAGGGAAAAAACAGATGCGGTTTACTTACGGGTAGCTGTGCAATTTGTTTAAGACGTGTGTAAAGGCTGCCTCTGTGCCTGGTCGCCTTCTCCTCTCGCAGAGGAAGCAACTGAAGGGAAAAGACTCAACCGTCCTTTGCAAAGGTGCCGGGGAAGAATTTTGGCAGAATTATGATTGGAACTACAGGCAGATGTTATGCTCTCACTCTCTCTCTCCTCCTCTTCCTCTCTCCCTCCCCTCCCTCTCTCTTCCACCTTCCTCCCCCTCCCATTCCACCCTTCCTCCCTCCTTCCCTCTCCTCTGTTTCTCCCTCTCTTCTCCCACTCTCCCATTCTCTTCTCCCCTCTCTTTCCTCTCCCTCTCTCCCCCTTTCTCCCTCCCCTCCTCTTTCCACTCTCTTCCCTCTCCCTCTCCCCCTCCCATTCCCCTCTCTCCCCACCCTCCTTCCTCTCCCTTCACTTTTCCCTCCTCCCCTCCCCCTCTCCCACCCTCCTTCCCCCTCCCCTCTCTTTTCCTCTTCCTCCCCTCCCCCTCTCTCCACCCTCCTTCCCCCTCCCTCTCTTTTCCTCTTCCTCCCCTCCCCCTCTCTCCCACCCTCTTTTCCCCCCCCTCTCTTTTCCTCTTCCTCCCCTCCCTCTCTCTCCACCCTCCTTCCCCCTCCCCTCTTTTTCCTCTCCTTCCCCCTCCCCTCTCACCCTCCTTCCTCCCCTCTGTTTCCTCTCCCTTCCTCTCCCACTCTCCCCCACCTTCCCCTCCCCCTCCCTCTCCTCTTCCACCCTCTTTTGCTCTCCCTCTCCCCCCCTTCATCTCTCTCTCCCACCGTCCTTCCCCCCCTCTCTTTTCCTCCCCCTCCCCTCCCCACTCTCTTTCCACCCTCCTTCCCACCCTCTCTTTTCCCCTCCCTCTTCTTCCCTCCCCCCCCCCTCTCTCCCCCTCCTTCCCTCCCCCACCCTCTCCCTCTCTCTTCCACCCTCTTTCCCTCTCCCCCTCCCATTCCCCTCTCTCTCCCACCCTCCTTCCCTCTCCCTTCTCTTTCCTCTTCTTCCCCCTCCCTCTCTCCCCTCCACCTCTCACACCCTCCTTCCCCTCTCTTTTCCCCTCCCATTCTCCTGTTCACTCTCTCTGCCCCTCATTCCCTCTCCACTGTCTCCTCCTGCCTCCCTCTCTCCCCCCTTCCCTCTTCCCCCTCTCACTTCCTCTCTCTCTCGTCCACTTTCCTTCCGTACCCCACTTTCCCCTTCCCCCTCCCATTCACACACACGACACACACCCGTGACGCAGCACTATAATTGATCTTCCACAGATCTTTGAGAACCAGGCAAGTTTAAGTAGTTCTAATAGTGTGCAAAGTATAAAACAAGCATTGGTGATATCTCCCTGGTTGCTCATGTATTTATGGAGAATTTTTGGAGGAAGGCTTGCGTTGATGTTAGAAATGTTTTCGGTGGGCACATGACTATACCATGGGTTGGCTAAGAACTCAATAATTGCAGTGAATGTTAGGTAGCTTGTATATGCAACAAGAGAACACTGTTTTGTTATCTAGTGGTTAAGGCACCAGGTTAGGAATAAGAATACTGACTTTCGGTCTTTCCTAAACCATCGTAAGAGCACACGGTAGCGCAGTGGTTAGAGTGCAGTACTGCAGGCTACTTCTGTGATTGCCAGCTGCCTGCAATTGGCAGTTCAAATCTCACCAGGCTCAAGGTTGACTCAGCCTTCCATCCTCCGAGGTGGATACAACAAGGACCCAGACTCTTGGGGGCAAATTGCTGACTCTGTAAACCGTTATGAGAGGGCTGTAAAGTACTGTGAAGCGGTATGTAAGTTTAAGTGCTATTGCTAATTGCTATCTTGATCTTGGTCAGTCACTCACTCTCAGTAATACAAAAGCAGCTGTCCCACACCAAATTCTATGAATTTCTCTGTCTCTGTCTTCTCTGTCTCTCTCTGTCTCTGTCTCTTTCTCTCTCTCTGTCTCTTTCTCTGTTTATTGGATTTATATGCTGCCCTTCTCCCAAAGGAGTGTGTGTGTTGTGTGTGTTTGTGTGTGTTGCCATATATAAAACCTATCATCCATGGATCTTTTCTTATTGACTATCCATAAATCATAATAAGAAAGATTCTCTCCATGATCATGCTTAGCTTTCTAGATCAGCCAAAGTTGATTTTGCAGTTATGAATTTTCTGAAAAGGAGACCTTGTCACCATCCTTCACTCTATAGAGATGTTGGGCTTCAGTTCCCAGAGGGCCAGTTCTGCTTGTGGGAAATTATGGATTCAGCTGGAAATTGTGACTCGAAGATGCAAGGAAAAGCTAAAGCAGAACTGTCAAAATTCTCCTGCTGGCTTTTCTTTTCTGAATGGTTTCACTCCTATTGATTCCACGGGAAGTTCCTTCTGAACAAGAGTCCTTTGGCCAACACTTCAATCAATTCCAACAACGGATAGACCTGAGTTGACTATTTTCTCATCAACCCGCTTGCTTTCCATCAGTTAGACGATGCTTCATCGGCGCTGTGAAGACGGGAGAAAAGGGAAGAGTCTCTGAACACAAAAGCGTCTCTAAGCATCTTATCTCTAGACGATGAACTCTTGAGTGTTTTCTCGGCTCCACAGTGCAGAAGGAATCGCTGTGAGCAGTTGATAAATAATACATTTCCTTTGTTTTTGCAGGAATTCTGGAGGCCGAGGTGCACGTCCGATCGGCAGTGAGCAGTCTACATAGCAGATCTAATAGGTTCGGTAAAATAGATGGTGTCTTCCTTTGTTTTCTGCTCAAAGGTTGCTGCTAATCTCTTTCATTGTGTCATTTTCTCCTTTTCAGTCTGTCTGGGGGAGATGCTCTATTCACTTACTCTCTAGATCTGCTCCCTCCCCATGTTTCTGGGCAGTTTTCCGCAAGAGGCTATATCCCTTTAGGTCATGTTTGGTTAATTCTGGTTTATGAATAAGTGGCAATTTGCTGACAAAATAAGCCACAGTGGTTTTAGCAACCCATGGATCGCAGGTGAATCCAGCCATTAACTGGTTGGGAGTGTTGAAGACAATCTGAACAGTTGGATCTTTCCTGGATCCAAATGCATCTCTGCCCTTTCTGGAGAAGCGCAGGGAAGGGAAGGGAGAGGAGGGAGGGGAGGGGAGAGGAGAAGTGTAGAATGAACAGTTAATAGAGTAGAATGACTAGGCATAGAGTCGAAGTAGAGTAGAGTAGAGTCGAGTAGAGTAGAGTAGAGTAGAGTAGAGTAGAGTACTTTAGAATGAATATAGAATAGAATAGAGTCCCGTAGGGTACAGTAGAGTAGAGTAGAATGAATGGAGAATAGAGTAGAGTAGAGTAGAGTAGAGTAGAGTCGAGTAGAGTAGAGTCGAGTAGAATAAAATTTTATTGTCACTTTAACTGTACACTAATCAGCATACATTAAAGTGAAATTTAGCAATAGCAATAGCAGTAGACTTATTATCCGCTTCATAGGGCTTTCAGCCCTCTCTAAGCGGTTTACAGAGTCAGCATATCGCCCCCACACAATCTGGGTCCTCATTTCACCCATCTCGGAAGGATGGAAGGCTGAGTCAACCTTGAGCCGGTGAGATTTGAACCGCCGAACTGCAGATAGCAGTCAGCTGAAGTGGCCTGCAGTACTGCACTCTACCCACTGCGCCACCTCGGCTCGGTTCCTTGCCTTCAGCTCTCAAAAGATAACCATTATGCATATACCGGCATATACAGACATATATGACACAGAGAGACATCACAGTCTAATGTTCGAATGCCTACATCTACATGGCAGAAAAAAGAAAGCTTCTACACCTGCGTGTGATTACCCATGCGAACTCTGCCCCCTTCAATTTAGCATCTGATGGCTACAGGCAAGTTGTTCTCCACACGAGAACAAACAACAGCATTTGTACCTTGCCTTATGTCTTCAGATTTCAGCTTCTTTGTTATGTTACCAAATATGTGGGAGGTTTTTGAAGGCAGTTTAGTCTTGCAGGTTGCATCGTGGCAATCTTATCAACACTGCAATTGTTTGCATAGTATGTTCCCTTTTATTGTAATGAAAAAAGTGGGGAAGGGAAAAGTCATGGGTGAGTCATTGACCTGAAAATGTGGCATTCGGTTACTGGTCAACAAATCAGCACAGTTCTCTAGCTCAGCTGATCATATGTGGAAGACTAGCAAGAGTTGGTGGCTGATGGTTTTTCCTAAGCTCTTCATTCATAGAGAGGTCAAAAGATTCATGCTTACAGCATTTTGAGGTTCAGATAGTCAGATCAGTCTGGATAAGGGGTCAGCAACCCATAGCTCTGGAGCCGCATGTGGCTCTTTCATCCCTCTGATGTGGCTCCCTGTTGCTGGCCGGCACTACAATTTGGAGAGGACCTTCCGGTTGTGGGGGGGGAAGCATGGTGTGCCAGGAGGAGAGTCTATAGCAAGGGGTGGGTTTTTTGGTGGGCTCCACAATTGATAGGGCTTTCAGTTAGAACAGGTAGAAGAAAAAGGATTGCCAATCTTAGGAGGAGACTCTATGGTTGGGAACTGGACTTCTGGTCAGCTCCAACATTGAATGTGGGGCTTCCAGTTAGGACCTTTGTGGCTCCCGGTGTTTTCTTTTCTGTGGGAAATGAGTCCAAATGGCTCTTTGAGTGTTTAAAGTTGCCAACCTCTGGCATGGATCATCCTCCAAGGTATTCAAATTGAATTCAGATGACCTGAATTCAGGAGAATTCAGAATTCAGAAGAATTCAGAAGAATTCAGATGAACTGCTTATGTGGAAGGGATTCAGGTACCAACAGATGTGCTCTATGCATTATTGCTGGCGTCTTTTTGGTTTTTTTGCATTGGATATTCTTTCCTAGCCTGTTGCTTCCCAGATTTGTTAGGATTGCAATTCCTGTGAAGAACACATGGGCCAAAGTTGCAAATATGCAAGATGTCAGGTTGAAGAAGACAGGCATCATCCAATACATCATAGGATTGATTGTTTTGGCATGTTTAACCCAGTGGTGGATTCAGCTAGTTCGCACCTATTTGGGAGAACCGGTTGTTAACTTCCTAAGCAGTTTGGAGAAACAGTTGTTGGAAGAAATCTCATTTTGTTTTTTCCCCCCACTTTACAGGGCTAATCCTGTAAGGAAGGCAGGAAGGAAACATTCTGGTGTTGTTTCTAGCCGAATCTTTATTGCCCTGCTTAGAGAAACTGCCTCTCCGGTTAACCCTTGTTACATTGTAACAGCTAAGGCGAAGCGCCCATCGACGTGACGTTGAGTTGCCCACGCCCACCCAGTCACATGACCACCAAGGCCTCACCTACCCAGCTGGTCATTAGGGCAGAGAACCGGTTGTTAAATTATTTCAATCCCACCACTGGTTCACCAAAGAAGTAAATGGGTGAAGAGACCCTGGAATAGATGGCATATAAGAAGCAAAATTTGAGAAGAAAAATTTGAATTAATTCCACACTTCCAAACTGACCAATAAACCCAAAGTTACCAATTTAAATAGGCAGATTTTTTAAAAAAAAAACTCTTATAAAATGATCCATCTGCATGGATCCGTGAAAACATCTTTTCCAAATAGCATGAGGGAAAACTGCTTGCACACAGGGTTGCACACGGATTTGCAAACAAAATAAACCTCTCCAAGAAAATGATTACCAAATTGCAAGCAAATTATAGCACGTTTTGTGTTTTGTTTTGTTATAATCAGCGTGATAAAGGAAACAAGACATGGAGATGAGAAACAGAGAAAACCTAAAGGGATTGGTTCCAAAAGAGTAAAAAATAGAGAGGAATCAAAACTGATGGAGTCACGCCTCTCAAATGACTCTATCAAGAACCCATCAGGATGGTCTTTGTTTGACTGTCATCAAAAGAGAAATAGGAATGGGGAAATCCAGCCAATTCTAACTGATAGCTTCAACTAGCTGACTTCTCAGGGATTGCAGCTGGCTGGCATAGGAGAGCAATCAGAAGGATATTGGGACTACTATTAATACATCTCCCCCCTTCTCTGTCTGTCTGTCTGTCTGTCTATCCATCCATCCATTCATACATACATACAACCACAGACACAATCTATTCATCTATCTACATATCTATCCTCTCTCTATTTCTTCTCTCTCTCTCTCATCTATTCATTATCTATCTATCTATCTATCTATCTATCTATCTATCTATCTATCTATCTATCTATCATCTATCTGTATCTATCTAACCCATTCATCCATCCATCTATCTTATTTCATTCTTCTTTGTTCTCCTTTTTCTCCCCAGAACGGAAGGGACAGTAAATGGGTCTTCATCTCCAGCTGTTGCTGAGCAAAGTAACAACAACATTAAGCACCCTGACAAGACAGTTCAATCCCAGTGGATACACAATCAGACGTTGTCACTGACCATCAGGTATGGGGAATGGCCCACAGGGGACCAATGTTAGCCATGGTTGACAAATGACAGACAAAGACCAAGGTGGATACTAGTTATGTGGTGGACAAGGAGTAGAACAACAAGGATCAATTCATGGGGTGAGTTGAGCCTTCCAAATGATAGATGGGTTTCTAATCCCCCTTCTGTACAAATGACCCCATTGATTTTGATTCTTGATATTTTTTGGACCTCCGCCTCCTATCCCTGCTTCAGATATTTTGGGGCTCCCATTTCCAGAACTCCTCAGCGAAGGTGGCTCAATCTTGCCCTGCTCTCAAAAAAGGAAGATGGATAGCCCTGAAACAAATGCCTTCCTATCATGGAATATGTATGTGTATATATATGTATGTATGTATGTATGTACGTACGTACGTATGTACGTACGTACGTACGTACATATGTATGTAATCAGCTCAGTTGAGCTGATTCACCACCGCCACTGGCAGTTAAAAGAAGAAACAGCCGAGATCTCACATTGCTCCTGGAAGCACGAAGCCGAGCAAACAAGCCTGAAGATGACGAATGAGACTTCGTCGAAACGTCGCTAAGACACTTCCAATTTTACGCGGGAGAAAACCCGAATAACCATAATATACGTATATATGTATGTATGTATGTATATATGTATATATGTATGTATGTATAGTATGTATATGTGTATGTATGTATGTATGTATGTGTATATATAGATATATATATATATATATATATATATATTATATTATATATATATATATAATATATATACACACACACAACACACACACACACACACACATACATACATACATACACACACACACACACACACACACACACATATACCATTCGCAAGCACTAACGGATTACTTTCTTCTTTGTTCCATTGTACAATTCTGTTTAGATAAGTTGGAATCCCTCAAAGAATCGGATAGCTCCAGGCTAGAAAACCTTGTTGACAGAGCTGGGGAAATAATTTTTGCATGAAGTGCAACATAGATTATGCAGGCCAAGAAGTATTAGTATTAATGAAATGGCCTCTGAGTTGAGCTGAATGCTGGATGAATGCACATTCATGTAGTTGGTCAGGAATGGAGGCCTAGCTTTCAATTTCTTGATTTGCTTGCTTGCTTGCTTGCTTGCTTGCTTGCTTGCTGCTTGCTTGCTTGCTGCTTGCTTGCTTTCTTTCTTTCTTTCTTCTTTCTTCTTCTTTTGGTTCGTTTCTCTTCCCCCGTTTTTCCTTACTAATCTGCTATCTGCGATAAGGTTACGGAATCAATATTAGTATCATGCTTCTCCTTGTTGTTACAGAGCAATTGTAATTCATAAATTCCCGTAGCCATTGCAAAATACAATTTCCCAGCTCCCCAAAATGTTGGCAAATTTTCAAAGCTGTTGAAGAAGAAGGGAGGTGGGAAATACATCAAAAGTCAAGACTGTGTACAAAGTGAAGGAAAGAAAGAAAGAGAGAGATTTGAAAAAGATAGGTGTTGTTTTGCCAAGAGCCAAGGCAGTGATTAGGTGACCAAGCAATTGAGTCTTTTGGATCCGAGACTACGAATAAGTGGATAAAAGGGATTTTATGTTTTATATCAAGTAAGCAAACACATTTAAAGCCTAGGATTAAAAACATAAATACCAAGCAGATGATTCCGAAATCTCCTATAAGCTGTTAAAGGTAAAGGTTCCCCTGCAGATGCATGATAGTTGTTCCTGACTCTAGGGGCCAGTGCTCATATCTGTTTCAAAGACAAAGAGCCAGCGCTCCTCCTAAGACGTCTCTGTGGTATGTGGCCAGCATGACTAAATGCCAAAGGTGCATGGAACGCTGTTACCTTCCCACCAAAGGTGGTTCCTATTTTTCTACTTGCATTTTTTACGTGCTATCGAACTGCTAGGTTGGCAGAAGCTGGGACAAGTAACGGGAGCTCTCTCTGTTACGCAGCGCTCGGGATTCGAACCATCGAACTGCCGACATTTCTGATCAACAAGCTCAGTGTCTTAGCCACTAATCCTGTTAGGAGCTCCTTAATAGCAGGGATATTTCAAGGGTAGCCAGTTTCTACAGAATCCATACTGGGTTGTATGTAGGAATTTCCGTCAAAAACAAAACAACCCTGCAGTTTTTAATCAAAATCTGGCCGTGTGACTTCATGGCCCCACTGGGTCAGGAGATTGTTAGACTTGACCTTGTTTGGGTGGCCCATGACTTGGGGATGGGTGTTGAATGTCTTGAGACTTTCACAACCAGAGAAGCTTTGAAGCTACCTGATGATCCTTCCCTTCCCCTGATTCACTAAACAAGATGGAAATAACCAGCAGGCTTGCTCAAATGAACTGTAAAGTGTAAAGGATTTTTTTTAATATCAAGGAGAAAATCCAAATATGTCACTAAATAACAATTGTTTCTCCACACCACCATACAGTGGTGGGTAGATGGAGGGGAGAGGAGAGGAGGAGAGAAGGGAATGGAGAGGGGAGGAGAGGAGAGAGGGGAAGAGAGAAATGGAGGGGAGGGAAGGAAGGATGGAAGGATGGAAGGGAGGGAGAGAAGGAGGAGAAGAGTAGTGAGGGAAAGAGGAAGGAAGGAGAGGAGTAGGAGGGAGGGGAGGGAGGAAGAGAGGAGTAGGGAGGAAGAGAGGAATGAGGGGAGAAAAATGAAGGAAGGAGGAGAGAGGAAGGAAGGAGAGGAGTAGGGAGGAAGAGAGGAAGAGGAGAGGAGAGGAGGAGGAAGAGAGGAAGGAGGGAGAAAAGAATGGAGGGAAGGAGGGAGGGAGAGAGAGGAAGGAGAGGAGTAGGGAGGGAGAGAAAGAAGGGAGAAGGGATGGAGGGAGGAGGGAGAGGGGAAGGAGAGAAATGGAAGGAAGGAGGGAGGAGGGGGAGAGGAAGGACGGAGAGGAGTAGGGAGGGAAGAAGGAAGGGAGAAAGGAATAGAGGGAAGGAAGGAGGGAGGGAGAGAGGAAAAGGAGAGGAGAGGAGGGAGAAGGAAGGGAGAAAGGAATGGAGGGAAGTAGGAGGGGGAGGAGGAAGAAGAGAGTAGGGAGGGAGAGAAAGAAGGGAGAAAGGGATGGAGGGAAGGAGGGAGAGAGGGAAGGAGAGAAATGGAAGGAAGGAGGGAGGGAGGGGGAGAGGAAGGAAGGAGAAGAGTAGTGAGGGAGGGAGGAAGGAGAGGAGTAGGGAGGGAGAAGGAATGGAGGGAAGGAGGAGGGGGAGAGGAAGGAAGGGGGAGTAGGGAGGGAGAGAAGGAAGGGAGAAAGGAAGGAGGGAAGAAAGGAGGGAGGGAGAGAGGAAGGAAGGAGAGGTAGGGAGGGAGAGAAGGAAGGGAGAAAGGAATGGAGGGAAGTAAGGAGGGAGGGAGAGAGGAAGGAAGGAGGGAGGAGGGAGGGAGAGAAGGAAGGGAGAAAGGAAGGGGGAAGGAAGGAGGGAGGGAGAGAGGAAGGAAGGAGAAAGGAAGGAGGGAGGGAGAGAAGGAGGAGGAAGGGAGGGAGGAAGGAAGGAGGGAGGAGAGAGGAAGGAAGGAGGGAGTAGGGAGGGAGAGAAGGAAGGTTGAAAGGAATGGAGGGAAGGAGGGAGAGAGGGAAGGAGAGAAATGGAAGGGAGGAAGGAAGGAGAGTAGGGATGGAGGGAGGAAAGGCTAGGCAGTATTCCTGAAAGCCTAACGGCTCTTTCTGTGTTCTTATCTTCCTCTTCTTCTAAAAAAAACATCCTGAAGTTTTGGATGCGGAGAAAGACATCTCGGTGCTGAGAGGGAACTCTGAAACCGGGAGACATCATCCACTACGTATTTGACAGGGACAGCACCATGAATGTTTCCCAAAATCTCTATGCCCTCTTACCAAGGACATCCCCACTGAAGGGCAAGCACTATCGGACGTGTGCCATTGTGGGGAATTCGGGCATCCTGCTGAACAGCGGCTGCGGCAAGGAAATTGACGCCCACAGCTTTGGATAAGGTAAGCCTCCTATGGAAAGGGCAAGAAGACTCCTTGGCTTCAGGCAGGGTAAGGCAGACCTTGGGTGGCAAAAAGCAGGGTATCTTCTTTCTCCCTCCTACTCCCTCTCCCTCTCCCTCCTCCTCTCTCCCTCCTTCTCCCTCCTCCCTCCTTTTCCCTCTTATGAATGTATCCTAGCCAGGCTGCTTAATTCCAGGGGTTAAATAATGGCTCCTTCCGTATTTTTATTTTTTTAAAATTGGGAGCTTAAAGAAGCTGTTCTGACTGAGGCTTCCCGAGAGCATGAAGCAAACACCTTGTCCTGATTAAAACTCCTTTTCTTAATTTGCTGTGAATTCTGCTCATCCACAGACCTTTTCTGGCTTGGAGAGCTGCCAGGCTGATATCTGCAAAACTTGACAAGGAGTCTCAGGAGGGTCAACGAACCAATTAAGCGAAATAATTGTCTCCTGCAAACTCCACTCCCCTTTTACCTCTCTTTTATTTCCTCTGGGAGCAGCCATTCATTGTCTGGCCTTACTCCCAAGTCGACCCCTGTTCTTTAGCTGTTCCCTTTCATCTGGCCAGCTCTGTACATGTGCACATTGGGAACAGGCTCCAGTGTTCTTCTGCCTCATGATGTCTGAAGGCAGCTGATAACTGTCAGACGGCCTTGGCCCCCCTCTCTGCCTCCAACACAGAGCCTTCCCCAGCCTACAGGACTGGCCCATGTTTCTCCCCAACCTCCTCACTGTCCGAATCTGCTGCCAGCACTGCTGGCCACTGGCAGGCTACAACAGAAGCTGTTGACTGATGGGAAAGGCTTGGACAACGGAAGCCGTGTCATCTGGGGCAGGAGGCATCAGAGTGGCATAAGCAGCATTGCACCCAAGTGGAGAACTTTGGCACAATCCTACAATGTTGTAATTTCTCATTTGGAAGCAGGTAGTAAGAGACCTGCAGAGAGGCCTTTGGATGAAAGGAAGGTGTCAGCTGCTTGTCTTTGCTTTCTTTGAAGCTTGCTAGCAACGGCCATACCAAGGAGCGAGGAGCATTTGCGAAGGGAAGAGGGCTGGAGGTGTGAAAAGAATCTCATCATCATCAATCAGCCAATGAATAGGGCTTAGTAACAAGGTCAACCAAGTCTGGACAACTGAATGAAGCTGAATATTTAATGGCCAGCTGCCCTTCTTGTCGCCAATGTAGAGTTTTGTTCAGCAGATATATTCTCAGTGTGCCCTGAGAGGAGAAATATTGTCGCTACCTAGAATCAAACTCACAGCCTCCTGATTGTGAGGCAAGTGCTCCACCTCTTAGGCCACCACATCACTTGGAGGAGTAATAAGAATGCTATGGGAAATTGGGGAGTATGGACACTGACTGGAAACAGTGGTGCCAAATCTAGCCATCTTCCTGCCTTCAAGGACACTGGCCCTGGGAAAGGAATTTACCACAGTGCCAGAGACACCAGGTTCCCAAAACATTGGTGCAAGACCTAATTGGACTATTCTCCCAGGGGGGAGGGTTTTGGACATTGGGGATTGCTTTCAATGTATGATTTTCGTATGGTTTTTCTTCAGAGTTTGCCTTGCTTGTACTGCACTCAGCATCTCTAATAAAGTCAGAAAGGTTGTGGACTACTGCTCTAGAGGATGTCTAGAATTAAATATGTAGTCTGTCCCCGAGGCTGTATTCCTTTTTTTTCTTTTTTCTTTTAGTATTTATAATTTTTATAATATGCGATTCTGTAAACTGCTTACAGAGGGCTGGAAAGCACTATGAAGTGGTGTGTAAGCCTAAGTGCTATTGCTATTTATGTTTTATCCAAGTATAAAATAGAAAGGAAATAAAAATAAGAAATTGGGAGAAAGAAAAAGAGAAAGGGAATAAAATATGGGGTACAAGTAGAAAAAAGAAAAAAGGATTATCTCCGATTCTTTTTAGCACAGTAGAAGATAATATTACAGCCTCAACTTTTTCCTTTTACATGTTAGTATATATTAGCCGAGGAGACACTGTGGCTCAGTGGCTAAGATGCTGAGCTTGTTGATCAGAAATGTCGCAGTTCGGCAGTTCATATCCCTAGCACCACATAATGGAGTGAGCTCCTGTTACTTGTCAAAGCTTCTGCCAACTTAGCAGTTGGAAAGCATGTAAAAATGCAATAGAAAATTAGGAACCACCTTTGGTGGGAAGATAACATTCTATGCGCCTTCGGCATTTAGTCATGCTGAAGGCCACATGACCACAGAGACGTCTTCAGACAGCCCTGGCTCTTCAGCTTTGAAATGGAGATGAGCACCACCTCCTAGAGTCGGAGCAACTAGCACATATGTCCGAGGGGAAACCTTTATCTTTATAACAACAAATCTGTCTAATTAGCAAGTCAAAGTTTCTTTTTTATCACAAGCACAAAATCCAGAAGTTAGTTCCATTTTTTTAAAAAATAATTAAATAGATTCTCCTCTTGGAATAAAGCAACCAATTTCCCCATTTCTGCTTTTTCTTCCTTGCTGGGAAATAATATATATTTCTGTTTGCACGTAATAATCTTGATAAAGTAGCACCATTTATATTAACCGTATTCTTTCTTATTCTTTATCTTAAGGGAAACCTTGAGCCTGTGTTCTAATCATTTCCATTTCCAGATGCAATTTAGAGCCCCGGTGCAGGAATATATCCATGACGTTGGAATGAAGACTGATCTGGTCACCATGAACCCTTCCGTCATCCAGCGTGCCTTCGAGGACCTGGTGAATGACACTTGGCGGAGAAGCTGCTCCAGCGCCTTCATAGCCTCAATGGCAGCATCCTTTGGATCCCGGCATTCATGGCCAAAGGGGGGCAAGGAACGGGTGGAGTGGGTCCAATGAACTCATCCTCAAGCATCATATTAACGTCCGCACCGCTACCCATCTCTGCGACTGCTGCATGCTGTGCGAGGGTGAGAAGTTTCTCGGCAACAGAGGGTGAAACAAAAACAGCAGGAGAAAGTTAGCTTAGAGTCGGGGATCAATCCAACATTTCAATTTGGGACGGTTCCATCAATATCGTTGAGACAAAGTAGAGGAGATGTAGGAAGCAATGGAGTGCCTCTAGGGACTTCTGCCTTTCTGTTTCGTGCACTGAACCATTAAGGGAGGATAAAGTGAAAACTGAGTTCTGGAGGAGGGGAAAGAGTGAGAAAGTAGCTCAGAATACTATAACTGTCATGCCTGCCTCGACCTGGATCCTTAGGAAAGAAAGACCCTTGACTCCATTTGGTGCGAAAGGTATCTTTTACTAAGAGCCAAGGTTTTGCAGTACAGCAAAGCCAGAACTAAAGTTTTGCGCACAAAGTTTCCCCAGATAACTTCCCCATTTTCCGTTCCTTCCTCCTGTTATCTCCCTAGTTGTCTAGTTACATTCAAAAGATTTGTTTGGTAACAGTCTCTGCAGCGGTGGGCGAAACGGTAATCCGTTACATTCCATTCCAGGCTTCTGGCCTTGGGACGGTGAGCTGATGTCTTTGGAAGGCACAATGAGTAGTTTCTGTTCCCCCTCCCAACAGTTCCCTCCCCCTCCCATATTTTATGGCAGGCTGACATCTAGCAAAGCAAAGCTGAAGCATACGATGACACCTCTGACAATCATCTTGATTTTGTTGATACAACCGATAGGCTTTCAAAATTGATG